>NC_133129.1:84005505-84208699 GCF_048418815.1 Hemitrygon akajei | reverse complement strand
CCACACCCACACCATCCCCTGCACCGGAGTGGTACCCACACACACCCTGTCCCCTACACCAGGAGTGGGGACCCACACCCATCCCCTACACCAGGAGTGGGACCCACACCACCATGTCCGCTATAACAGTAGTGGATCCCAGACCCACCCCATCCCCTACTCCAGGTCTGGGACCCACACCCACACCATCCCCTATACCTGGAGTGGGACCCAGACCACCCCATCCCCTACTCCAGGAGTGGGACCCACACCCACACCATCCCCTACACCAGGAGTGGGACACACACCCACCCCGTCCCCTACTCCAGAGTGGGACCCACACCCACACCATCCCCTACACCAGGAGTGGGACACACTCCCACACCATCCCCTACACCAGGAGTGGAACCAACACCCACACCATCCCCTACGCCAGAGTGGAACCCACACCCACACCATCCCCTATGCCAGGAGTGGAACGCACACCCACACCATCCCCTACGCCAGGAGTGGGACCCACACCCACACCATCCCCTACACCAGGAGTGGGAACCACACCCATACCATCCCCTACGCCAGGAGTGGGACTCACACCCACACCATCCCCTACACCAGGAGTGGGACCCACACCCACACCATCCCCTACGCCAGGAGTGGACCCCACACCCACACCATCCCCTACACCAGGCGTGGAACCCACACCCACACCATCCCCTACACCAGGAGTGGAACCCACACCACACCTTCCCCTACACCAGGAGTGGGATCCACACCACACCTTCCCCTACACCAGGAGTGGGACCCACTCCCACACCATCCCCTACACCAGGAGTGGGACCCAGACCCACACCATCCCCTACACCAGGAGTGGAACCCACACCCACACAATCCCCTACACCAGGAGTGGGACTCACAACATCCCCTATTCCAGGAGTGGAACCCACACCCACCCCATCCCCTACACCAGGAGTGGGATCCACACCCACACCTTCCCCTACACCAGGAGTGGGACCCACTCCCACACCATCCCCTACACCAGGAGTGGGACCCACACCCACACCATCCCCCTACACCAGGAGTGGAACCCACACCCACACAATCCCCTACACCAGGAGTGGGACTCCACAACATCCCCTACACCAGGAGTGGGACCCACACCCACAGCATCCCCTACACCAGGAGTGGGCCCCCCCCCCCTACATCATACCCTACACCAGGAGTGAGACCCACACCCACACCATCCTTTACACCAGGAGTGGGACCCACACCCACCCCGTCCCCTACACCAGGATTGGGACCCACTCCCACACCATCCCTTACACCAGGAGTGGGACCCACAACATCCCCTACACCAGGAGTGGGACCCAGACCCACACCATCCATTACACCAGGAGTGGGACCCACACCCACCCCGTCCCCTACACCAGGAGTGGGACACACACCCACACCATCCCCTGTGCCGGGAGTGGGACCCACACCCACACCATCCCCTACACCAGGAGTAGAACCCACACCCACACCGTACCCTACACCAGGAGTAGAACCCACATCCACCCCATCCCCTACACCAGGAGTAGAACCCACTCCCCACACCATCCCCTGCACCGGGAGTGGGTCCCACACACACCCTGTCCCCCTACTCCAGGACGGGACCCACACCCACACCATCCCCTACACCAGGAGTGGGACCCACACCCACCATGCCCCCTATAACAGTAGTGGAACCCAGACCCACCCCCGTCCCCTACACCAGGAGTGTGGACACACACCCACACCATCCCCTACACCAAGAGTGGGACCCATACCCACACCATCCCCTACACCAGGAGTGGAACCCACACCCACCCCACCATCCCCTACACCCGGAGTGGGACCCACACCCACACCATCCCCTACACCAGGAGTGGGACCCACACCCACACCATCCCCTACACCAGGAATGGGACCCACACCCACACCATCCCCTACACCAGGAGTGGGACCCACACCCACACCTTCCCCTACAGCAGGAGTGGGACCCACACCCACACCATCCCCTACACCAGGAGTGGGCCCCACCCCTACACCATACCCTAACACCAGGAGTGGGACCCACACCCACACCATCCTTTACACCAGGAGTGGTACCCACACCCACCCCGTCCCCTACACCAGGATTGGGAACCACACCCACACCATCCCTTACACCAGGAGTGGGACCCACAACATCCCCTACACCAGGAGTGGGACCCACACCCACACCATCCTTTACACCAGGAGTGGGACCCACAACCACCCCATCCCCTAGCCCCAGGAGTGGGACCCACACCCACACCATCCCCTGCACCAGGAGTGGGACCCACACCCACCCTGTCCCCTACAACAGGAGTGGGACCCACACGCACACCCATCCCCTACACCAGGAGTGGGACCCCACACCCACCCCATCCCCTACACCAGGAGTGGGACCCCACACCCACACATCCCCATCCACCAGGAGTGAGAGCCACAGCCACCCCGTCCCCCTACAACAGAAGTGGGACCCACACCCACACCATCCCCTACAACCAGGAGTGGATCCCACACCCACACCATCCCCTACACCAGGAGTGGGGGACCCACACCCACCATGTCCGCTATAACAGTATTGGATCCCAGACCCACCCCATCCCCTACAGCAGGAGTGGAACCCACACCCACACCATCCCCTACACCAGGAGTGGGACCCACACCCACCATGTCCGCTATAGACAGTAGTGGATCCCAGACCCACCCCATCCCCTACACCAGGAGTGGGACCCACACCCACACCATCCCCTACACCAGGAGTGGGACCCACACCCACCCCGTCCCCTACTCCAGGAGTGGGACCCACACCATCCCTTACACCAGGAGTGGGACGCACACCCACACCAGCCCCTACACCTGGAGTGGGACCCACACCCACACCATCCCCTACACCTGGAGTGGGACCCACACCCATACCATCCTTTACACCAGGAGTGGGACCAACACCCACCCCGTCCCCTATACCAGGGAGTGGGACCCACACCCACACCTTCCCCTACAGCAGGAGTGGGACCCACACCCACACCATCCCCTACACCAGGAGTGGGCCCCACCCCTACACCATACCCTACACCAGGAGTGGGACCCACACCCACACCATCCTTTACACCAGGAGTGGTACCCACACCCACCCCGTCCCCTACACCAGGATTGGGAACCACACCCACACCATCCCTTACACCAGGAGTGGGGACCCACAACATCCCCTACACCAGGAGTGGGGACCCACACCCACACCATCCTTTACACCAGGAGTGGGACCCACAACCACCCCATCCCCTACACCAGGAGTGGGACCCACACCCACACCATCCCCTGCACCAGGAGTGGGACCACACCCACCCCGTCCCCTACAACAGGAGTGGGACCCACACGCACACCCATCCCCTACACCAGGAGTGGGACCCACACCCACCCCATCCCCTACACAAGGAGTGGGACCCACACCCACACCATCCCCTCCACCAGGAGTGAGAGCCACAGCCACCCCGTCCCCTACAACAGAAGTGGGACCCCACACCCACACCATCCCCTACACCAGGAGTGGATCCCACACCCCACACCATCCCCTACACCAGGAGTGGGACCCACACCCACCATGTCCGCTATAACAGTATTGGATCCCAGACCCACCCCATCCCCTACAGCTGGAGTGGAACCCACACCCACACCATCCCCTACACCAGGAGTGGGACCCACACCCACCATGTCCGCTATAACAGTAGTGGATCCCAGACCCACCCCATCCCCTACACCAGGAGTGGGACCCACACCAACACCATCCCCTACACCAGGAGTGGGACCCACCACCCCAACCCCGTCCCCTACTCCAGGAGTGGGACCCACACCATCCCTTACACCAGGAGTGGGACGCACACCCACACCCAGCCCCTACACCAGGAGTGGGAACCACACCCACACCATCCCCTACACCTGGAGTGGGACCCACACCCATACCATCCTTTACACCAGGAGTGGGGACCAACACCCACCCCGTCCCCTATACCAGGAGTGGGACCCACACCCAAACCTTCCCATACACCAGGAATGGGACCCACACCCACCCCCGTCCCCTACACCAGGAGTGGGACCCACACACAACCTGTCCCCTACTCCAGGAGTGGGACCCACACCAACCCCTACACCAGGAGTGGGACCCACACCCACCATGTCCCCTATAACTGTAGTGGGACCACACCACCCACACCATCCCCTACACAGGTGTGGGACCCACACCCAACCCCGTCCCTAACACCAGTAGTGGGACCCACACCCACACCTTCCCCTACACCGGGAGTGGGTCCCACACCATCCCCTACACCAGGAGTGGGACCCACACCCACACCATCCCCTACATCAGGAGTGGGACCCACACCCACACCATCCCCTGCACCAGGAGTGGTACCCACACCATCCCCTCCACCGTGAGTGGAACACACACACAAAACCATCCGCTACACCAGGAGTGGGACCCAAAACTTCCCCTACACCACGAGTAGAACCCAATCCCTCACCATCCCCTGTGCCGGGAGTGGGACCCGCACCCACACCATCCCCTACACCCAGAGTAGAACCCACACCCACACCGTCCCCTACACCAGGAGTAGAACCCACACCCACCCCATCCCCTACACCAGGAGTAGAACCCACACCCACACCATCCCCTACACCAGGAGTGGGACCCACACCCACCATGGCCCCTATAACAGTAGTGGAACCCAGACCAACCCCATCCCCTACTCCAGGAGTGGGACCCACACCCACACCATCCCCTACACCAGGAGTGGAACCCACACCCACCCCGTCCCCTACACCAGGAGTGGGACACACACCCACACCCATCCCCTACACCAGGAGTGGGACCCACACCCACACCATCCCCTACAGCAGGAGTGGGACCCACCCCATCCCCTACACCAGGAGTGGGACCCACACCCACACCATTCCCTACACCAGGAGTGGGACCCACACCCACCCTGTCCCCTACACCAGGAGTGGGACCGACAACATCCCCTACTCCACGAGTGGGACCCACACCCACACCATCCCCTACACCAGGAGTGGGTCCCACACCCACAACATCCCCTACACCAGGAGTGTGACCCACACCCACACCATCCTTTACACCAGGAGTGGGACCCACACCCACCCCATCCCCTACTCCAGGAGTGGGACCCACACCCAACACCATCCCCTCCCCCAGGAGTGGGACCCACACCCAACCCGTCCCCTACAACAGGAGTGGGACCCACACGCACACCATCCCCTACACCAGGAGTGGGACCCACACCCACCCCATCCCCTACACCAGGAGTGGGACCTACACCCACACCTTCCCCTCCACCAGGAGTGGGAGCCACACCCACCCCGTCCCCTACAACAGGAGTGGGACCCACACGCACACCATCCCCTACACCAGGAGTGGGACCCACACCCACCCCATCCCCTACACCAGGAGTGGATCCCACACCCACACCATCCCCTACACCAGGAGTGGGACCCACACCCACCATGTCCGCTATAACAGTAGTGGATCCCAGACCCACCCCATCCCCTACAGCAGGAGTGGAACCCACACCCACACCATCCCCTGCACCGGAGTGGTACCCACACACACCCTGTCCCCTACTCCAGGAGTGGGACCCACCCCATCCCCTACTCCAGGAGTGGATCCCACACCCACACCATCCCCTACACCAGGAGTGGGACCCACACCCACCATGTCCGCTATAACAGTAGTGGATCCCAGACCCACCCCATCCCCTACTCCAGGTCTGGGACCCACACCCACACCATCCCCTATACCTGGAGTGGGACCCAGACCCACCCCCATCCCCTACTCCAGGAGTGGGACCCACACCCACACCATCCCCTACACCAGGAGTGGGACACACACCCACCCCGTCCCCTACTCCAGGAGTGGGACCCACACCCACACCATCCCCTACACCAGGAGTGGGACACACACCCACACCTTCCCATACACCAGGAGTGGGACCCACACCCACACCATCCCCTACACCAGGAGTGGGACACACACCCACACCTTCCCCTACACCAGGAGTGGAACCAACACCCACACCATCCCCTACGCCAGGAGTGGAACCCACACCCACACCATCCCCTATGCCAGGAGTGGAACGCACACCCACACCATCCCCTACGCCAGGAGTGGGACCCACACCCACACCATCCCCTACACCAGGAGTGGGAACCACACCCATACCATCCCCTACGCCAGGAGTGGGACTCACACCCACACCATCCCCTACACCAGGAGTGGGACCCACACCCACACCATCCCCTACGCCAGGAGTGGGACCCACACCCACACCATCCCCTACACCAGGCGTGGAACCCACACCCACACCATCCCCTACACCAGGAGTGGAACCCACACCCACACCTTCCCCTACACCAGGAGTGGGATCCACACCCACACCTTCCCCTACACCAGGAGTGGGACCCACACCCACACCATCCCCTACACCAGGAGTGGGACCCACACCCACACCATCCCCTACACCAGGAGTGGAACCCACACCCACACAATCCCCTACACCAGGAGTGGGACTCACAACATCCCCTATTCCAGGAGTGGAACCCACACCCACCCCATCCCCTACACCAGGAGTGGGACCCACACCCACACCTTCCGCTACAGCAGGAGTGGGACCCACACCCACACCATCCCCTACACCAGGAGTGGGCCCCCCCCTACACCATACCCTACACCAGGAGTTGGACCCACACCCACCCCATCCCCTACACCAGGAGTAGAACCCACTCCCACACCATCCCCTGCACCGGAGTGGGTCCCACACACACCCTGTCCCCTACTCCAGGAGTGGGACCCACACCCACACCATCCCCTACACCAGGAGTGGGACCCACACCCACCATGGCCCCTATAACAGTAGTGGAACCCAGACCCTCCCCATCCCCTACTCCAGGAGTGGGACCCACACCCACCCCGTCCCCTACTCCAGGAGTGGGACCCACACCATCCCTTACACCAGGAGTGGGACGCACACCCACACCAGCCCCTACACCAGGAGTGGGACCCACACCCACACCATCCCCTACACCTGGAGTGGGACCCACACCCATACCATCCTTTACACCAGGAGTGGGACCAACACCCACCCCGTCCCCTATACCAGGAGTGGGACCCACACCCACACCTTCCCCTACAGCAGGAGTGGGACCCACACCCACACCATCCCCTACACCAGGAGTGGGCCCCACCCCTACACCATACCCTACACCAGGAGTGGGACCCACACCCACACCATCCTTTACACCAGGAGTGGTACCCACACCCACCCCGTCCCCTACACCAGGATTGGGAACCACACCCACACCATCCCTTACACCAGGAGTGGGACCCACAACATCCCCTACACCAGGAGTGGGACCCACACCCACACCATCCTTTACACCAGGAGTGGGACCCACAACCACCCCATCCCCTACACCAGGAGTGGGACCCACACCCACACCATCCCCTGCACCAGGAGTGGGACCCACACCCACCCCGTCCCCTACAACAGGAGTGGGACCCACACGCACACCATCCCCTACACCAGGAGTGGGACCCACACCCACCCCATCCCCTACACCAGGAGTGGGACCCACACCCACACCATCCCCTCCACCAGGAGTGAGAGCCACAGCCACCCCGTCCCCTACAACAGAAGTGGGACCCACACCCACACCATCCCCTACACCAGGAGTGGATCCCACACCCACACCATCCCCTACACCAGGAGTGGGACCCACACCCACCATGTCCGCTATAACAGTATTGGATCCCAGACCCACCCCATCCCCTACAGCAGGAGTGGAACCCACACCCACACCATCCCCTACACCAGGAGTGGGACCCACACCCACCATGTCCGCTATAACAGTAGTGGATCCCAGACCCACCCCATCCCCTACACCAGGAGTGGGACCCACACCCACACCATCCCCTACACCAGGAGTGGGACCCACACCCACCCCGTCCCCTACTCCAGGAGTGGGACCCACACCATCCCTTACACCAGGAGTGGGACGCACACCCACACCAGCCCCTACACCAGGAGTGGGACCCACACCCACACCATCCCCTACACCTGGAGTGGGACCCACACCCATACCATCCTTTACACCAGGAGTGGGACCAACACCCACCCCGTCCCCTATACCAGGAGTGGGACCCACACCCAAACCTTCCCATACACCAGGAATGGGACCCACACCCACCCCGTCCCCTACACCAGGAGTGGGACCCACACACAACCTGTCCCCTACTCCAGGAGTGGGACCCACACCAACCCCTACACCAGGAGTGGGACCCACACCCACCATGTCCCCTATAACTGTAGTGGGACCCACACCCACACCATCCCCTACACCAGGTGTGGGACCCACACCCAACCCGTCCCTAACACCAGTAGTGGGACCCACACCCACACCTTCCCCTACACCGGGAGTGGGTCCCACACCATCCCCTACACCAGGAGTGGGACCCACACCCACACCATCCCCTACATCAGGAGTGGGACCCACACCCACACCATCCCCTGCACCAGGAGTGGTACCCACACCATCCCCTCCACCGTGAGTGGAACACACACACAAAACCATCCGCTACACCAGGAGTGGGACCCAAAACTTCCCCTACACCACGAGTAGAACCCAATCCCTCACCATCCCCTGTGCCGGGAGTGGGACCCGCACCCACACCATCCCCTACACCCAGAGTAGAACCCACACCCACACCGTCCCCTACACCAGGAGTAGAACCCACACCCACCCCATCCCCTACACCAGGAGTAGAACCCACACCCACACCATCCCCTACACCAGGAGTGGGACCCACACCCACCATGGCCCCTATAACAGTAGTGGAACCCAGACCAACCCCATCCCCTACTCCAGGAGTGGGACCCACACCCACACCATCCCCTACACCAGGAGTGGAACCCACACCCACCCCGTCCCCTACACCAGGAGTGGGACACACACCCACACCATCCCCTACACCAGGAGTGGGACCCACACCCACACCATCCCCTACAGCAGGAGTGGGACCCACCCCATCCCCTACACCAGGAGTGGGACCCACACCCACACCATTCCCTACACCAGGAGTGGGACCCACACCCACCCTGTCCCCTACACCAGGAGTGGGACCGACAACATCCCCTACTCCACGAGTGGGACCCACACCCACACCATCCCCTACACCAGGAGTGGGTCCCACACCCACAACATCCCCTACACCAGGAGTGTGACCCACACCCACACCATCCTTTACACCAGGAGTGGGACCCACACCCACCCCATCCCCTACTCCAGGAGTGGGACCCACACCCACACCATCCCCTCCCCCAGGAGTGGGACCCACACCCAACCCGTCCCCTACAACAGGAGTGGGACCCACACGCACACCATCCCCTACACCAGGAGTGGGACCCACACCCACCCCATCCCCTACACCAGGAGTGGGACCTACACCCACACCTTCCCCTCCACCAGGAGTGGGAGCCACACCCACCCCGTCCCCTACAACAGGAGTGGGACCCACACGCACACCATCCCCTACACCAGGAGTGGGACCCACACCCACCCCATCCCCTACACCAGGAGTGGATCCCACACCCACACCATCCCCTACACCAGGAGTGGGACCCACACCCACCATGTCCGCTATAACAGTAGTGGATCCCAGACCCACCCCATCCCCTACAGCAGGAGTGGAACCCACACCCACACCATCCCCTGCACCGGAGTGGTACCCACACACACCCTGTCCCCTACTCCAGGAGTGGGACCCACCCCATCCCCTACTCCAGGAGTGGATCCCACACCCACACCATCCCCTACACCAGGAGTGGGACCCACACCCACCATGTCCGCTATAACAGTAGTGGATCCCAGACCCACCCCATCCCCTACTCCAGGTCTGGGACCCACACCCACACCATCCCCTATACCTGGAGTGGGACCCAGACCCACCCCATCCCCTACTCCAGGAGTGGGACCCACACCCACACCATCCCCTACACCAGGAGTGGGACACACACCCACCCCGTCCCCTACTCCAGGAGTGGGACCCACACCCACACCATCCCCTACACCAGGAGTGGGACACACACCCACACCTTCCCATACACCAGGAGTGGGACCCACACCCACACCATCCCCTACACCAGGAGTGGGACACACACCCACACCTTCCCCTACACCAGGAGTGGAACCAACACCCACACCATCCCCTACGCCAGGAGTGGAACCCACACCCACACCATCCCCTATGCCAGGAGTGGAACGCACACCCACACCATCCCCTACGCCAGGAGTGGGACCCACACCCACACCATCCCCTACACCAGGAGTGGGAACCACACCCATACCATCCCCTACGCCAGGAGTGGGACTCACACCCACACCATCCCCTACACCAGGAGTGGGACCCACACCCACACCATCCCCTACGCCAGGAGTGGGACCCACACCCACACCATCCCCTACACCAGGCGTGGAACCCACACCCACACCATCCCCTACACCAGGAGTGGAACCCACACCCACACCTTCCCCTACACCAGGAGTGGGATCCACACCCACACCTTCCCCTACACCAGGAGTGGGACCCACACCCACACCATCCCCTACACCAGGAGTGGGACCCACACCCACACCATCCCCTACACCAGGAGTGGAACCCACACCCACACAATCCCCTACACCAGGAGTGGGACTCACAACATCCCCTATTCCAGGAGTGGAACCCACACCCACCCCATCCCCTACACCAGGAGTGGGACCCACACCCACACCTTCCGCTACAGCAGGAGTGGGACCCACACCCACACCATCCCCTACACCAGGAGTGGGCCCCCCCCTACACCATACCCTACACCAGGAGTTGGACCCACACCCACACCATCCTTTACACCAGGAGTGGGATCCACACCCACCCCGTCCCCTACACCAGGATTGGGACCCACTCCCACACCATCCCTTACACCAGGAGTGGGACCCACAACATCCCCTACACCAGGAGTGGGACCCAGACCCACACCATCCTTTACACCAGGAGTGGGACCCACACCCACCCCGTCCCCTACACCAGGAGTGGGACACACACCCACACCATCCCCTGTGCCGGGAGTGGGACCCACACCCACACCATCCCCTACACCAGGAGTAGAACCCACACCCACACCGTCCCCTACTCCAGGAGTGGGACCCACACCCACACCATCCCCTACACCAGGAGTGGGACCCACACCCACCATGGCCCCTATAACAGTAGTGGAACCCAGACCCACCCCATCACCTACTCCAGGAGTGGGACCCACACCCACACCATCCCCTACACCAGGAGTGGGACCCAAACCCACCCCGTCCCCTACACCAGGAGTGTGACACACACCCTCACCATCCCCTACACCAGGAGTGGGACCCACACCCACACCATCCCCTACACCAGGAGTGGGACCCACACCGACACCATCCTTTACACCAGGAGTGGGACCCACACCCACCCCATCCCCTACACCAGGAGTGGGACCCACACCCACACCATCCCCTCCACCAGGAGTGGGACCCACACCCACCCCGTCCCCTACAACAGGAGTGGGACCCACACGCACACCATCCCCTACACCAGGAGTGGGACCCACACCCACACCATCCCCTCCACCAGGAGTGGGACCCACACCCACCCCGTCCCCTACAACAGGAGTGGGACCCACACGCACACCATCCCCTACAACAGAAGTGGGACCCACACCCACACCATCCCCTACACCAGGAGTGGATCCCACAACCACACCATCCCCTACACCAGGAGTGGGACCCACACCCCACCATGTCCTCTATAACAGTAGTGGATCCCAGACCCACCACATCCCCTACACCAGGAGTGGGACCCACACCCACACCATCCCCTACACCAGGAGTGGGACCCACACCCACCCCGTCCCCTACTCCAGGAGTGGGTCCCACACCCACACCATCCCCTACACCTGGAGTGGGACCCACACCCACACCATCCCCTCCACCAAGAGTGGAACACACACACAAAACCATCCGCTACACCAGGAGTGGGACCCAAAACTTCCCCTACACCACGAGTAGAACCCAATCCCTCACCATCCCCTGTGCCGGGAGTAGAACCCTCAACCACACCATCCCCTACACCAGGAGTAGAACCCTCACCCACACCGTCCCCTACACCAGGAGTAGAACCCACACCCACCCCATCCCCTACACCAGGAGTAGAACCCACACCCACCCCATCCCCTGCACCGGAGTGGGTCCCTCACACACCCTGTCCCCTACTCCAGGAGTGGGACCCACACCCACACCATCCCCTACACCAGGAGTGGAACCCACACCCACCCCGTCCCCTACACCAGGAGTGGGACACACACCCACACCATCCCCTACACCAGGAGTGGGACCCACACCCACACCATCCCCTACACCAGGAGTGGGACCCACCCCATCCCCTACACCAGGAGTGGGACCCACACCCACACCATCCCCTACACCAGGAGTGGGACCCACACCCACCCTGTCCCCTACACCAGGAGTGGGACCGACAACATCCCCTACTCCACGAGTGGGACCCACACCCACACCATCCCCTACACCAGGAGTGGGTCCCACACCCACAACATCCCCTACACCAGGAGTGGGACCCACACCCACACCATCCTTTACACCAGGAGTGGGACCCACACCCACCCCATCCCCTACACCAGGAGTGGGACCCACACCCACACCATCCCCTCCACCAGGAGTGGGACCCACACCCACCCTGTCCCCTACAACAGGAGTGGGACCCACACGCACACCATCCCCTACACCAGGAGTGGGACCCACACCCACCCCATCCCCTACACCAGGAGTGGGACCCACACCCACACCATCCCCTCCACCAGGAGTGGGAGCCACACCCATCCCGTCCCCTACAACAGGAGTGGGACCCACACGCACACCATCCCCTACACCAGGAGTGGGACCCACACCCACCCCCATCCCCTACACCAGGAGTGGATCCCACACCCACACCATCCCCTACACCAGGAGTGGGACCCACACCCACCATGTCCGCTATAACAGTAGTGGATCCCAGACCCACCCCATCCCCTACAGCAGGAGTGGAACCCACACCCACACCATCCCCTACACCAGGAGTGGGACCCACACCCACACCATCCCCTACACCAGGAGTGGGACCCACTCCCACCCCGTCCCCTACTCCAGGAGTAGATCCCACACCCACCCCATCCCCTACATCAGGAGTAGAACCCACACCCACACCATCCCCTGCACCGGAGTGGTACCCACACACACCCTGTCCCCTACTCCAGGAGTGCGACCCACACCATCCCCTACACCAGGAGTGGGACCCACACCCACCATGTCCGCTATAACAGTAGTGGATCCCAGACCCACCCCATCCCCTACTCCAGGTCTGGGACCCACACCCACACCATCCCCTATACCTGGAGTGGGACCCAGACCCACCCCATCCCCTACTCCAGGAGTGGGACCCACACCCACACCATCCCCTACACCAGGAGTGGGACACACACCCACACCATCCCCTAGACCAGGAGTGGAACCCACACCCACACCTTCCCCTACACCAGGAGTGGGACACACACACACACCTTCCCCTACACCAGGAGTGGAACCAACACCCACACCATCCCCTACACCAGGAGTGGGACCCACACCCATACCATCCCCTACACCAGGAGTGGGACACACACCCACACCATCCCCTAGACCAGGAGTGGAACCCACACCCACACCTTCCCCTACACCAGGAGTGGAACGCACACCCACACCATCCCCTACGCCAGGAGTGGGACCCACACCCACACCATCCCCTACACCAGGAGTGGGACCCACACCCATACCATCCCCTACGCCAGGAGTGGGACTCACACCCACACCATCCCCTACACCAGGAGTGGGACCCACACCCACACCTTCCCCTACGCCAGGAGTGGGACCCACACCCACACCATCCCCTACACCAGGAGTGAGATCCACACCCACACCTTCCCCTACACCAGGAGTGGGATCCACACCCACACCTTCCCCTACACCAGGAGTGGGACCCACACCCACACCATCCCCTACACCAGGAGTGGGACCCACACCCACACCATCCCCTACACCAGGAGTGGAACCAACACCCACACAATCCCCTACACCAGGAGTGGGACTCACAACATCCCCTATACCAGGAGTGGAACCCACACCCACACCATCCCCTACACCAGGAGTAGAACCCTCACCCACACCATCTCCGGCACCGGGAGTGGGACCCACACCCACACCATCCCCTACACTAGGAGTGGAACCCACACCCACCCCATCCCCTACACCAGGAGTGGGACCCACACCCACAGCTTCCGCTACAGCAGGAGTGGGACCCACACCCACACCATCCCCTACACCAGGAGTGGGCCCCCCCCTACACCATACCCTACACCAGGAGTGGGACCCACACCCACACCATCCTTTACACCAGGAGTGGGACCCACACCCACCCCGTCCCCTACACCAGGATTGGGACCCACTCCCACACCATCCCTTACACCAGGAGTGGGACCCACAACATCCCCTACACCAGGAGTGGGACCCAGACCCACACCATCCTTTACACCAGGAGTGGGACCCACACCCACCCCATCCCCTACACCAGGAGTGGGACCCACACCCACCCCGTCCCCTACACCAGGAGTGGGACACACACCCACACCATCCCCTGTGCCGGGAGTGGGACCCACACCCACACCATCCCCTACACCAGGAGTAGAACCCACACCCACACCGTCCCCTACACCAGGAGTAGAACCCACACCCACCCCATCCCCTACACCAGGAGTAGAACCCACTCCCACACCATCCCCTGCACCGGAGTGGGTCCCACACACACCCTGTCCCCTACTCCAGGAGTGGGACCCACACCCACACCATCCCCTACACCAGGAGTGGGACCCACACCCACCATGGCCCCTATAACAGTAGTGGAACCCAGACCCTCCCCATCCCCTACTCCAGGAGTGGGACCCACACCCACACCATCCCCTACACCAGGAGTGGGACCCACACCCACCCCGTCCCCTACACCAGGAGTGTGACACACACCCACACCATCCCCTACACCAGGAGTGGGACCCACAACCACACCATCCCCTACACCAGGAGTGGGACCCACACAGACACCATCCTTTACACCAGGAGTGGGACCCACACCCACCCCATCCCCTACACCAGGAGTGGGACCCACACCCACACCATCCCCTCCACCAGGAGTGGGACCCACACCCACCCCGTCCCCTACAACAGGAGTGGGACCCACACGCACACCATCCCCTACACCAGGCGTGGAACCCACACCCACACCATCCCCTACACCAGGAGTGGAACCCACACCCACACCTTCCCCTACACCAGGAGTGGGATCCACACCCACACCTTCCCCTACACCAGGAGTGGGACCCACACCCACACCATCCCCTACACCAGGAGTGGGACCCACACCCACACCATCCCCTACACCAGGAGTGGAACCCACACCCACACAATCCCCTACACCAGGAGTGGGACTCACAACATCCCCTATACCAGGAGTGGAACCCACACCCACACCATCCCCTACACCAGGAGTAGAACCCTCACCCACACCATCTCCGGCACCGGGAGTTGGTCCCACACCCACACCATCCCCTACACTAGGAGTGGAACCCACACCCACCCCATCCCCTACACCAGGAGTGGGACCCACACCCACACCTTCCGCTACAGCAGGAGTGGGACCCACACCCACACCATCCTTTACACCAGGAGTGGGACCCACACCCACCCCGTCCCCTACACCAGGATTGGGACCCACTCCCACACCATCCCTTACACCAGGAGTGGGACCCACAACATCCCCTACACCAGGAGTGGGACCCAGACCCACACCATCCTTTACACCAGGAGTGGGACCCACACCCACCCCATCCCCTACACCAGGAGTGGGACCCACACCCACCCCGTCCCCTACACCAGGAGTGGGACACACACCCACACCATCCCCTGTGCCGGGAGTGGGACCCACACCCACACCATCCCCTACACCAGGAGTAGAACCCACACCCACACCGTCCCCTACACCAGGAGTAGAACCCACACCCACCCCATCCCCTACACCAGGAGTAGAACCCACTCCCACACCATCCCCTGCACCGGAGTGGGTCCCACACACACCCTGTCCCCTACTCCAGGAGTGGGACCCACACCCACACCATCCCCTACACCAGGAGTGGGACCCACACCCACCATGGCCCCTATAACAGTAGTGGAACCCAGACCCTCCCCATCCCCTACTCCAGGAGTGGGACCCACACCCACACCATCCCCTACACCAGGAGTGGGACCCACACCCACCCCGTCCCCTACACCAGGAGTGGGACCCACACCCACACCATCCCCTACACCAGGAGTGGGACCCACACCCACCATGACCCCTATAACAGTAGTGGAACCCAGACCCACCCCATCCCCTACTCCAGGAGAGGGACCCACCCGCACACCATCCCCTACACCAGGAGTGGGACCCACACCCACCCCGTCCCCTACACCAGGAGTGGGACACACACCCACACCATCCCCTACACCAGGAGTGGGACCCACACCCACACCATCCCCTACACCAGGAGTGGGACCCACCCCATCCCCTCCACCAGGAGTGGGACCCACACCCACCCCGTCCCCTACAACAGGAGTGGGACCCACACGCACACCATCCCCTACACCAGGAGTGGGACCCACACCCACCCCATCCCCTACACCAGGATTGGGACCCCGGACCCACACCCACACCATCCCCTCCACCAGGAGTGGGAGCCACAGCCACCCCATCCCCTACAACAGAAGTGGGACCCACACCCACACCATCCCCTACACCAGGAGTGGATCCCACACCCACACCATCCCCTACACCAGGAGTGGGACCCACACCCACCATGTCCTCTATAACAGTAGTGGATCCCAGACCCACCCCATCCCCTACACCAGGAGTGGGACCCACACCCACACCATCCCCTACACCAGGAGTGGGACCCACACCCACCCCGTCCCCTACTCCAGGAGTGGGACCCACACCATCCCTTACACCAGGAGTGGGACGCACACCCACACCAGCCCCTACACCAGGAGTGGGACCCACACCCACACCATCCCCTACACCTGGAGTGGGACCCACACCCATACCATCCTTTACACCAGGAGTGGGACCCACACCCACCCCGTCCCCTACACCAGGAGTGGGACCCACACCCAAACCTTCCCATACACCAGGAATTGGACCCACACCCACCCCGTCCCCTACACCAGGAGTGGGACCCACACACAACCTGTCCCCTACTCCAGGAGTGGGACCCACACCAACCCCTACACCAGGAGTGGGACCCACACCCACCATGTCCCCTATAACTGTAGTGGAACCCAGACCCACCCCATCCCCTACTCCAGGAGTGGGACCCACACCCACACCATCCCCTACACCAGGTGTGGGACCCACACCCAACCCGTCCCTAACACCAGTAGTGGGACCCACACCCACACCTTCCCCTACACCGGGAGTGGGTCCCACACCATCCCCTACACCAGGAGTGGGACCCACACCCACACCATCCCCTACACCAGGAGTGGGACCCACACCCACACCATCCCCTGCACCAGGAGTGGTACCCACACCATCCCCTCCACCAGGAGTGGAACACACACACAAAACCATCCGCTACACCAGGAGTGGGACCCAAAACTTCCCCTACACCAAGAGTAGAACCCAATCCCTCACCATCCCCTGTGCCGGGAGTGGGACCCACACCCACACCATCCCCTACACCAGGAGTAGAACCCATACCCACACCGTCCCCTACACTAGGAGTAGAACCCACACCCACCCCATCCCCTACACCAGGAGTAGAACCCACACCCACACCATCCCCTACACCGGAGTGGGTCCCACACACACCCTGTCCCCTACTCCAGGAGTGGGACCCACACCCACACCATCCCCTACACCAGGAGTGGGACCCACACCCACCATGACCCCTATAACAGTAGTGGAACCCAGACCCACCCCATCCCCTACTCCAGGAGTGGGACCCACCCCCACACCATCCCCTACACCAGGAGTGGGACCCACTCCCACCCCGTCCCCTACACCAGGAGTGGGACACACACCCACACCATCCCCTACACCAGGAGTGGGACCCACCCCATCCCCTACACCAGGAGTGGGACCCACACCCACACCATCCCCTACACCAGGAGTGGGACCCACACCCACCCTGTCCCCTACACCAGGAGTGGGACCGACAACATCCCCTACTCCACGAGTGGGACCCACACCCACACCATCCCCTACACCAGGATTGGGTCCCACACCCACAACATCCCCTACACCAGGAGTGGGACCCACACCCACCCCGTCCCCTACACCAGGAGTGGAACCCACACCCACACCATCCCCTACACCAGGAGTGGGACCCACACCCACACCATCCCCTACACCTGGAGTGGGTCCCACACCCACATCATCCCCTACACCAGGAGTGGCACCCACACCCACACCGTCCCCTACACCAGGAGTGGGACCCACACCCACCCCGTCCCCTACACCAGGAGTGGGACCCACACCCACACTGTCCCCTACACCTGGAGTGGGACCCACACCATCCCCTACACCATGAGTGGGACCCACACCCACACCATCCCCTACACCAGGAGTAGAACCCACACCCACCCCGTCCCCTACACCAGGAGTGGGACCCACACCATCCCCTACACCAGGAGTGGAACCCACACCCGCCCCGTCCCCTACACCAGGAGTGGGACCCACACCCACCACATTTTCTGCACCAGAAGGGGGACCTACACCCACACTGTCTCCTATTGAAGGAGTGGGACCTACCCCCTCACTGTCCTTGTTCCCTACATGAGGAGTAGGACTCTCACTATCTTGAGATGGTTATGTTGGTCAGAGGGTTTCTGGGACTCTGTGAGACAGGGCATACCAGGGTAATGAGTGTGCTTGGAAAGATTTTATTGATTTGATCTCAGTTCCAGATCAGAAACAGTTGAGAACCTGCTTGGTGTGCTGTTGCAGTGATTCCAGGCCAGAGTTTGTGAGTCCAGTCTAAGGCCATCTGTGCTTTTACTCATGCTGACCAGAACAGTTACATTTCCCTTTAACTGCTAGTTCATATCTGCCCAGTCCATCACATTCCCTCTGTGCCTCCGACTGAAAATGGCCACCCATCCCATAGGTTCACCTCAGACATTTCTCCCATGTATCTCTGCCTCTTGTCGAATCTACCACTGACAAAATCCTGGTTTTGGCCCAGAATCCCCCTCCCATCTAGAGGTACCTCCTTCCCCGGCTACAGATCTTGCTGGCGGTTGGTGTTCTGTTCTCCCAAGCCATTGTCCTCCTCGTGGCTGAGTCCCAGGTGATGCAGATGGGTGTCCAGCCCACTGTACCTATGGACACCCAGAATTCTACCCACCTCTCAGCCTGGAGTAGTTTTAGGTGTTCTCTTGCAACTTCCAGGGGGATCTGGTTCTGGTGAGCACTGGTCGCATAGAAGAAGACAGACGTGATCTTGTCAGAGTCCGGCAGCAGCTTCGTACGCAGAGTGAAGTCTCGCATTCTCATAGAAACACAAAATGCTGGCAGAACTCAGCAGGCCAGACAGCATCTATGGGAGGAGGTAGTGATGACGTTTCGGGCCGAAACCCTTCATCAGGAGTGAAGTAACATGGGATGGTCGAGGGGGGGATAAGAAATGGGGGGAGGGATGAAGTAGAGAGCTGGGAAGCGATAGGCTGAAGGGAAATGGTCTAGGGGAAGGTGGAGAATTCTCATAGGTTGCTTGGGCTTGATGATGACATGGGCATTGTCATTGTCTGAGAAGAGCAAGGTCTGAAACAGGAGACCTGTATGGAAAACGATGAGGCAGTTCATCAATGGGTTAGTGTCAGACATCAGAAAATGCTGGGACATTAAACCGTTAATTCAACCCCTTGTGCCTGTGCTATCTCTTCCCAAGAGATATCCATTTCCTACTCCCTGCTCCTAGTTGTGCCACGGGAGAATCAGCAGATGCTGGAAATCCAGAGCAACACACACAGAATGGTGAGGGAACTCAGTGGGTCAGGCAGAATCTGAAAGAGTCGACAGTTTGGGCTGAGGACCCTTCGTCAGTCCTGACTTGCTGAGTTGCTCTTCCATTTTGTGCGTGTTGCTTCGACATGTATCATCAGCTTCCCTTCTCCTCTCCAGTTTGCTCCCACTACCTGTTACATTACAGCTCACAGCCCAGTACAAAATTTAGTCCTATGCCCCCATCTAAAACCTGCTTCTTTCTGTTATTTATCTTCCCATCACTCACTAACATCACGACACTGCACGTCAGTGGGATATGGGAAGAAACGGGAATCACACACAGTCTCATGGAGAAAGTGAAAACTCCACAAACCGACGGTGGCCCAGTTCATGATTGTGTTTAGACAATCATCAGAGTGGAGAAGAAACTTGATCGTGAACTTGACCTTGGATGATTGTTGGTGCCAGATGGTGCGGCTAAAAGTATCTCAGAAACTGCTGACCCCCGGGGCTTTTGCGCACAGTAGTGTTTACAGAGAACGATGCGAGAAACAAAAGAAAACATAGTGAGCCACAGGTCTGTGGGCGAAAACAACTTGTTAGTGAGAGATCTCAGAGGAGGATAGCCAGGCTGATTCAAACTGACAGGAAGGTGACAGTAATTCAAATAACCACACGTTACAACAGTGGTGTGTGAAGCATCTCTGATGATCAACACGACAAACCTTGAAATGCATGCACTTACAGCAGCAGAAGACCACAAACGTACACTCAGTGACAGCTTTTATTATGTATAGGAGTTACCCAGTGGCCACTGAGTGTATGTATTGCCAAAGGCCTTTGGCACTCTCCTACCCCTCATTGCACTGAACTACAGCTTTGCACTCCAAGATTTCCCTGTTTATTAACATTCCTCAGTGTAAACGTCAAAGTGAAGTTCATTGTCACATGCACAAGTGCAATGTAAAACTTCCTTGCTGCAGCATTGCAGGCACATACAGAAATAACAAATAAGCAGCATTCAGAAGGGAGACAATTTCCTTGTAAGAAGGAACACAATTAAAATTTAAAAAAAAACAAAATCCCTTTTAGTGCAAAGTGATCAAAGTGGTCATAAAGTTGTTAACATTATGTTAATAAACATTATTAATCCGGTATAGAAAATCATCCAGTCCTGTTCTGAGGAAGTAGATGAGCTTCTACACGACTGCTTTGTGTCAGTGGACTGGTCCCATGATCAAAGATTCAGCTGCCAGTTACATGAATATGTCACTATCATCACGGACTGTATCAGCAAGGGTGTTGAGGATTGTGTAACAAGGAGGACAACTGGGTATTCTCAAACTAGAAACTATGGAGCAACCGGGAGATTCACTCCTTACTGAAATCTAAACCTGCGCTATTCAAATCAGGTCACCCGGGACCTTTACAAGAAATTGAGATATGCCCTCCATAAAGCTATCAGACATACTAAGGGACAGACCCCGACCAAAAAAAAAAGGCTGAAATTAGTAAATATACTTTCTTTATAATTTCATGTGCTGTACCATCTGTTCGTTCTTACTGACCGATATGTGTATGGAAAGTATTTACACAGCATTCACTCCAATTGAAGTTCCATTAATCAGAACATCACAATGTTTCTGTTTGGTTGAACCACAAATCATACTGACCCTAGATGTATAATTTTTATGAAAGGTGACCTTCTCACCGCTGAATCACATGGCTATTAGCAGAAGTAGCTAACGAACCGAGTTTGATTAAGAGCCCAGTGAGGGGCTACGTTTATAAATCTCATCCTCGGCCTCCAAAGTTCTGGTCAAAATAAATCCAATCAATCTGTCCTGATGAAGGGTTTTGGCTTGTAACCACAGCTCTTTATTCCTCTTCATAGATGCTGCCTGACCTGCTGAGTTCCTCCAGCATTTTGTGTGTGTGTGTGTGTCACTCTGGATTTCCAGAATTGCAGGATCTCTTGTGTTTGTGTCCGACCCAACCAAATCCTCCTTGTAACGACATCCCTCTACTCCAGGCAACATGCAGGTGAACCTCTTCACACTCCCTTTACTGATACTACATGCTTCTGCTGTGGTGACTGTACCAGAACTGTACTCAATGTTCCAAGTGTGGACTAACCAACAGCAACTTGATATCTCAACTCTTATTCTCAATTCCTTGGCAAGTTTACCAAATATCTTTGTCAAAGCCTCATTCACCTGTGTCACCACTGTCAGAGATCTATGGATTTGCAGCCCAAGCTCTTTGTACATTTATTCTAGATGTCCTACCATAACTTGATTTACCAAAGTGTATTCGCTAAAACTTGTCTGGATTAATTCAATCTGCCACCTCTCCGCCCAACATTGCAGCTGATCAATGCCCCTCCGTGCCAATAGACCAGGTTCTTTGCTGTGAAGTCTCCAATTCCATGTCGTATGCGAACTAAGTAATCAGTCTATTTGATGTTCTCATGAATGCCATTTAAATATTGCGTACTACAGACAACAAAGACCATTGTGTTTGGGATCCTTCAGTCCACAAGGAGCCTCCACTATATCTGGTTACAAACCTCTACTACACCTCCTTAGCTGTGAAGTGCCTTGTGCTGTTTGCGATAGATTAGAAACTAACTTGGAAAAGCAAACAGGCTCTTATAGGGACATAAAGGCCAGGAAGTCTGTCAAAGCACTGTGACTTCATCTGAAAGCTTGTGTCTGTTTCCCAGCACTGGCTGAGGGAGACTGAGAATCTTTGGAGGGATAATTAGAGCAATTGATGAGAATGGTCATAGGGATGAGGGATTCTATTCATGGGGAAAGACTAGTAAATCTGAGAGGAGACCAGACAGAGATGATCAACATCTGGAAAGGCTGAGACAGTGTTGGTCTGGGCAGGTGGAGGCATGCAGGAATGGAAAGAGGAAAATATTTTTGCACAGACTCAATCTGGAATACGCCATCAGAGAGGGTTCCAGTGCCTGGCTGAACACCTCATGTACAACCATTGCCTTTCAGTTCAGATTCGACTCCAACCTCTGGAGTTGTGTGGGACCATTGTAAATCACTCCCCCAGTGTGTGGGTGAGGTGAAAACTCTGGGGGCAGGAGCGTGGGCCAACTAGGATCAGTGTAGGATTGGTGTAAAACTGGTTGCGAGGGACTCCATGGGTTTGTTCTTGTGTGGACGACTTGGTAACACTGCCCCAGCCTCACCAACCTTCCCCCATTGATAAATTCTGTTCTGTGCAGACTGCTCCTGAAACTCTTGCCCCATCCTTCCTTCCAGTGTCATGTCCTGAACTGTTCTGATTTCCCTTGATCCTTCCTTGTTCCTCCTCTCTCTGGCAAACAGAGTTCCTTCTCCATTCCCACATCCATTCATTAATGTTTCTCTGGTACTGGGTCTTTGATCTCAGGCACAAGTGACATCATCTTCTCTAAATCTATCCCACTGAAGACTTTTGGAATCATTGGCCTTCAGTCTCACCACCTTCCCCTTGTTCACTGTTTTTTTAAACCGATATTTCCATCAGACACCATGTCCAGAAATTCGCAAAGTCCTCTGGTGGATGAGTCCAGTACGATTTTCCTTTTGTAAACCAATTTCTGCTGAGATAAAATCCTGCAAATCTCTTCAGTGAGTTCTCTTTCTGTGTCTTACATTTACTGTCCAATTGCAGAAATTGCCTGCTGTTAGTATTTGGCCCACTGATCAGTCAACGCCTAATTGCATTCTAAAACCAAAGGTTTGTGGTAAGTAGCTCTTACCTCATTGACACACACTGTGCCATGTATCTCGTTAAACACCAAGGTGATGGGAAGCTCACAGTCAAGATGCTTACGTGATGGAGCAATAGATATGATGAAAGGGATGGGAACATTTTTCACTGTGGTTATGTGGTTGATGTTCAAATGGTGAACAAGAGATCCATCTTCTGTAAACAAAACAGGAAACTGTACACCCAAAATGAATGTTTAAAGCAGAGTGGCTGGAAATCTGAATGATGCTGCTGCAAATGAGCATGCCGTGCTGGCTGGGTGTGAATGGCTTAGTGGGACTCCACAGTGTAAATTCTCAGGGGGAATTTCCTACACTGGCTACAGATGTGGGGAGATTAGTAAGATTGTAGATGGAAACCTCAGCGGGATCTTATTCTGATAGGTAAGTTGTCCAAGGTATGGTGAATGGCATTTAATTCAGAGAAGTGTGAGGTGTTATATTCTGGGAAGCCAAACTGGGTAGTTCTGTATCAACTATGAATAGCGCCCTAGAGAGTGCTGTAGAACAGAGGGATCTATGTAGGCAGGTACATAATTCCCTGTTGCAGGTAGGCAGGGTTCTGAAGGTTGTGTTTGACATGCTGGTCTTTCTCGAGAAGGGTACCAGGAAGGTTGATGAGGCAGTGGATGTTGCCTACATGGACTTTAGCAAGGCATTAGACAAGGTCTCGCATGGGCACCTTCATTGAAAGTGGTGTCACAGGTAAGTAGGGTCCTAAAGAAAGCATATGGCGCATTGGCCTTCATAAATCAATGTATTGAGTACAGGAGATGGGATGTTATGTTGAGGTTGTATAAGATGTTGGTGAGTCCTAATTTGAGGTATTGTGTGCAGTTTTGGTCACCTACTTACAGAAAAGATGTAAACAAGGTTAAAAGAGAACAGAGAGAATTTACAAAGATGTTACTGGGTCTGGAAGACCTGAGTTATAAGGAAAGATTGAACTGATTAGGACGTTATTCTTTAGATCGTAGAAGATTGAGAGGTTATTTGATAGCGGCATACAAAATAATGAGGGGTATAGATAGGGTAAATGCAAGCAGGCATTTTCCAGTGAGGTTGGGTGGGACTACAACAAGAGGCCATGGGTTAACAAGAAAGGTGTAAAGTCAAAGGGGAGAAACTTCTTCAGTCAAAAGATTGTGAGAATGTGGAATGAGCTGCCAGCACAAGTGGTGCACATGAACTCGATTTAAGAGAAGTTTGAATAGGTGCATGGGTGGGAGGGGTATGGAGGTCTATAGTCCTGGTGCAGGTCGAAGGAAGGAGGCAGTTTAAGTGGTTCAGCACAGACTGGATGGGCCAAAAGGTCAGTTTCTGTGTTGTACTTTTCAATGACTCTATGACTCTACTTGAAGGATGTGGAGGCATTAGAGAGGGTCCAGAAAAAAATGATGAGAATGGTTCCTGGAAAGTAGGTTTGCAGTCACAAGAATAGATTAGACAGGCTCGGACTGTCTGAGGGGAGACTGATAGAAATCTATAAAGCACCGGGGACAGTTCCCTTTGGTGGAAGGGTCAAGATCTTGTAGTCACAGATATAAACAGGAAGGAAGAGAATTAATAGTGACACAACAGGAGAGTCTATTTGATGTGTATTACATCACATGGACTCTTCAAGAGGGAAATGGATAAATAAATAGATTAGAAAAGGCTGGGAGGTCAATCCAGTAAGTTGCCCCATTGTGGTGTCATGGTTCTACATCAGAACCAGGAACAGGCTATTTGACCCCTTCAGCTACTCACCCATTCCATTGAAAACTTGGTCTCAGCACCACTATCCCAATCTCTCCCAATATTACTGTACTCCCTCATAGATTAAATATTTGTCTGCCAATCAATGATTCTGCCTCCAGAGGTCCAAAGATCCTCACCCCTTCAGATAGTTTCCTCCTCCATTCCTATCTGGAATGAGTGTCCAATTTCACTGAAACTTTCCCTCCAGTCTGGATGTGCCCAGTCAGGGAAACAGCCTCTCCAGTACAGCGATCACCTGGAGGAACTCAGTGGATCAGGCAGCATTTCGGGGTGCTCCTCTCAGCTCTCTCGCTCCCAAGAAAATGGTCTCAGCCTCTCTAATCGATACTTGTAACCACTGGCCCTCATCCCTTGAGCTATTCTTATTGTCCTCGTGCTGGGCTTCCACCCTAAACATCAATTATCCCTGAGTCTCCACAAATGCTGCCTGAGGCAGTGAGCACCTCCAGAAGTTTCCTCATTGCTCCAGATTCAAGCATCTGCATTCTCTTGTGACTGCATGATTAGACTCATTTTGGAACAATAAAGGAAAGTTTAAATGAGATGTCTGGGGCAAGCGTTTTTAAGCCACCAGTGGATGCCTGGGGAAGTGATGGAAAGGGATAGCGTGGCGCTATTCCAGAGGCATTTCAACAGACAGGGAATGGAGGGATATAAACCGTGATGGGTTAGTGTAAATGGGCATCATGATCGACACAGACCCAATTTCCACACAGTGCTGTTCTATGATCTATTACAGAAAGTAAAGGCCAAACCTGCTTCAAGTTTGTTCATCTCAGGAACGAACCCAGTCAGCACTTCTCCAATGAAAGTACATCCTTCCTAACTATGATAAGTGAACAGTCAATGCACTACTCCAGTATGCTCACCAATTGACTCAATACTTCCTTAATCTTATACTACAAAACTATTATTAGGTGTTTACGATGTAGGTGAAGCTGCACGTTGAGTCTTGTGTACGGTTGCAGGAAAGATGCCTTCAAGCTGGAAAACACGAGGAGGAGATTCATGATATTGCCCACCCTTGGGAGTCTGAGCATCAGGGAGAGGTTGGGTAGGGTAGGATTTCATTTCTGGGAGCATAGGAGACTGAGGGGTGACTTTATAGAGCTGTATTAAATAATGGGGAGCAGAGTCAGGGTGAATACGTACAGTCCTTTTCCCAGGGAAAGGGAATCAAAAACTCGAGGGTATAGATTTAAAGGGAGAGGTGAAAGATTTAAAAGGGATCTGGGGGATAACGGGATTCAGAAATAGATGGAATGACTTACCAGTGGAGGTGGTTGAAGCAGGCACAATCAAAAAACACTTAACACTTGGACACGTACATGGATATGAAAGGTTTTGAGGGATATGGGAATCTTGGTCGGCATCGATGAGTCGAGCCAAATGAGTCTGTTTCCACACTTTATTACCTGAAGACCAAATCTTTGCAACAGAACTAGCCTTCTTAATTGTATCACGTTTGGCTTGTGTCTTACCTTCTCCCTGTCCTCATTGAACTGACTATTTCCCCTCTCCATTCTCAGTCCTGATGCAGGGCTATAACCTGAAACATTAATGATTCCTTTCCACCTCTATGGATGCTGCTCAACCCACTGAGTTTTCTGAGCAGATTGTTTGTTGCTCCAGATTCCAGCATTTGTTGTGCCAGTGAACGACACAACCAAGGGTGACATCCTCCAGATGGTTCACAAATCTACTCTTTCACTTCCTTTACATCTTCTTTTTCTTTCAATTGTGGTTGTTCTACTGTTGGAGCATCTGCATCTGCATGCGATCTACATTTCAGTGGTGTGTTTTCAGGCCGATTTGGCGAACTGGTGCCTTGCTGTCTCTGCGAGAGTTCTACGAGTCTCCGAGTGAAGCATGAAGACTGAAAACCAGGAAGCCTGGAGATGGGGTGTGATCTTATGGTTGACTTAATTTCTTGCCGATTAAAGCAGCAAGAAAGATTGAAATAATGCAGGCGGGTGCAGGAGGCAAGCGAGTACACAATGCCATCTACCAGCCTCTCGCTCACTGCTGCCAGGGAAAGATGTCTGTATGTGACAGTCTCTCTCTCTCCCCCTCCCTCTTGCTTGCTGCTCCCAAAGGAAGGTCCTGATGATATATATATATATATACACACACACATACATACATATATATATCTCCATCTCTCTCTCCCTCCCTCTCTCTCTCTCCCCCTCTCTCTCTCTCCCCCTCTCTCTCTCTGCCCCCTCTCTCTCTCTCTCCCCCTCTCTCTCTCTGCCCCCCTCTCTCTCTCTCTCCCCCTCTCTCTCTCTGCCCCCTCTCTCTCTCTCTCCCCCCCCCCCTCTCTCTCCCTCCCTCCCTCCCTCCTCCTCCCCCCCACCCGTGATGCTGTTGCAGACGGTGCTGGAGCAAGGTTTAATCGGTGAGATTTGTGGATTGGACATTGTAGTTCATGTTACGATGTGTTCTAGCTTCTGCTTGCTCCTTTTCTTGCTGCTATTTCAGGTGATTTTGAATCAGGGCAGCTTGCAGATAACTATCACTGAGCTGAACTAAAATCTGCCTTTTAATTTTATGTTTTATATTCTGTGTTTCTTGCTCATTTTTTTGTTGCTCTTTGCATGATTTTTTTTTTGCACATGTGGGGGGAAGGGGATTTGAGGATTTTGTTTGAATGGGTTCCAAGGTTCTTCACTGTCTTGTGGCTGTCTGTGGGGAAGACAACTCCCAGGCTTGTGCACTGCATACACACTTAGACAATGAATGAGCTTAGAATCTTGTTACACTGTCTTCCTTATTACTTGTACCTGCAGACTAACTTCTCGTGTTTAATCAACACCACAGTCTGTAAGGAGTTTGTACGTTCTCCCCTTGACCACGTGCCTTTCCTCCGGGTGCTCTGCATTCCTCCCAGATTCCAAAACAAAAGAAGTGTGTGTTAAAGAAAGTGAGTTGTGGGCATGGTGCCAAAAGCATAACGACACTTGCAGGCTGTACCCAGCACAGTCCTCAAACTGTATCGGTCGTTGACACAAAATGAAACACTTTACTGTTTGTTTCAATGTACAGTGCGTGTTTCAAATAAATCTTTATCTTTTCCATTCTTACCCATCCCACTCTATTGATAGGAATACCCCTTTGTCCTGTCCACAACTTGCTCAGCCTTGCACCATCACAGAACCAGGCACAGGGTGTCTATGAATCCTGAGGAGACATCTCTACCCGAACAGACATCCCCTGTGAAAGTGACGACTACATTCAGTACAAGCTGTTGCACGGAGTGCAGTGAGGGTGGAAGGTGGGTGAAGGACAAGAAGGTTGCCTACCGGAGCTTACCCCCTGAGATGCCAGCAGAGCTGATGGCACAAATGGCAAGGAGGATGGTGAGGCTCTTCAGCTCTCGTTCCAGCAAGTTTAAATACAGTGCACTCTGACCAGCTGGCACTTCAACAGCCTGATAAACAGCAGGCCCTTTCAACACCCAGCGATCCTCCAATTTAATCCTAGTCTAATCATGCCAAATTTATAACTTACAAAGAAGAATTAATTGAACCCATGTCACCTGCACTGTAAGGCATGGTGCTACCCACTATGCTACCAGGCCATCCCTGCAAGGGGTTTGTATGTTCTCTCCGTGAGCATGAGGGTTTCCTCCAGGGGCTCCAGTTTCCTCCCACGGGAGCTGAATAAATTGTCCCATGATTAGGCTAGGATTAAATCAGGGGATTGTTGTGTGGCACAGCGTGAAGAAAATATTTACATATTTCCGTGCTGTATGTGCCCAGAGAATGGAAGGGAAATGGGCAGTCAGTGCCGAGTGCCTCTGGGGCCATTCCACTCAGTAATAAGTATTCCACTTTGGGCACTATTGAGGGAGATGACCTAGCAGGCGGGGAGCCACAGTGACCGGGTCTCTGGCACTGAGTCTGGCACTGGGGCTCAGAAGAGAAGAGAGGTGAAGTGGACTGCAGATAGACAGAGGGTGTGGAGTGGCTCAATTGGTAAAAAATGAAATCAAATTATTAGAAATGGGTTTGGAAGACATTGAAGTGTTGTGGGTAGAGCTAAGGAACTAACAAGACCCTGATGGGAGTTACATTCAGACCTCTAAACAGTGGTAAATATGTGGTCTACAGATAACAACAGGACATAGAAAATGCAGTTCAAAAGGGCAATGCTACAATAGTCATGGGGGACTTCAATATACAGACAGACAGAGAGACATACTTTATTGATCCTGAGGGAAATTGGGTTTCGTTATGCAGGTAGACTGGCAAAATCAGGTTGCTGCTGGATCCCAAGAGAGGAAATTTTTAGAATGCTTATGAGATGGCATTTTGGCACAGCTCACAGTTGAGCCTTCTAGGAAAAAGACCATAAGACATAGAAGCATAATTAGGCCATTCAGCCCATCAAGTCTGCTCCACCATTCCATAACGGCTGATCCCAGATCCCACTCAATCTCATACACCTGTCTTCTCGTCATATTCTTTGATGCACTGACTGATCAAGAAACTACTAACTTCCACCTTAACTATACCCGTGGTCTTGGCCTCCACCACAGCCTGTGGCAGAGCATTCCATAAATACACTACTCTATGGCTTGAAAAGTGTCTTATAAAACCTCAGCGTTATCTCCTTGCTTTTATATTCATTGCCCCTTGAAATAAATGCCAACATTGTATTTGTCTTCTTTACCACAGATTCAACCTATAAATTAACCTTCTGGGAGACTTGCAAGTGGACTTCCAAATCCCTCTGCATCTCTGATGCTTGAACCTTCTCCCCATTTTGTTAATAGTCCGCACTATTGTTCCTTTTACCAAAATGTGTTATCATACATTTCCCAACACTGTATTCCATCTGCCACTTTTCTGTCCATTCTTCCAGTTTGTCTAATTCCTGTTGCAATCACATTGCTTCCTCAGCACTACCTACCCCTCCACCCATCTTTGTATCATCTGCAAATTTTGCCACAAAGCCATCAATTCCATTATCCAAATCATTGAAAAGCAATGTGAAAAGTAGAGGTCCCACACTGACTCCTGAGGAACACAAGGAGTCACTGGCAGCCAACCAAAAAAGGCCCCTTTTTATTCCCACTCGCTGCCTCCTAGCTGTCAGCCATTCCTCTATCCGTGCCAGTATCTTTCCTGCAACACCATAGGATTTTATCTTGTTAAGCAACCTCACGTGTGGCACCTTATCAAATGCCTTCTGAAAATCCAAGTAAATGACATCCACTCCCTCTCCTTTGTCCACCCTGCTTGTTACTTTCTCAAAGAGCTCTTACAGAGTTGTCAGGCAAGATTTCCCCTCACAGAAACCATGCTGACTTTGACATATTTTATCATTTGTCTCCAACTACCTCAAAACCTCATCCTTAATAACACTTCCCCAAATACTGAAGTTAGACTAACTGGCCTATAACTTCCTTTCTTTTGCCTTCCTCCCTTCTTAATAGTGAAGTGATATTTGCAATCTTCCATTCCTCCAGGACCATGGCAGATCATGACCAATGCATCCATTATTTGTTCAGCAACCTCTCTCAGGATTCTGGGATGTGGTCCATCTGGTCCAGATGATTTATCGACTTTACAATCTTTGAGTTTGCCTAGCACTTTTTCCTTTGTAATAGCAATGACACTTATTCCTGCCCCCTGACACTCATGGATGTCAGGCACACTGCTAATGTCTTCCACAGTGAAGACTGATGCAAAATACCCATTACGTTCATCTGCCATTTCTATGTCCCCCATCAATATTTCACCAACATCATTTCCAGTGGTCCAATATCAACTCTCACTTCCCTGATACCCTTTATGTAACTGAAAAAACTTCTGGCATCCTGCTTTATATTATTGGCTACTTTGCCCTCATATTTCATCTTTTCCCTTATAGATTTTTTAGTTGCCTTTTGTTGGATTTTAAAAGCTCCCCAATCATCCAACTTCCCACTCACTTTTGTTACCTTATTTTCCCTTTTCTTAGCTTTTATGCAGTCCTTAACTTCCCTTGTCAGCTATGGCTGACTATCACTGCCATTTGAGAACTTCTTCTGTGGGACATATCTATCCTGCGCCTTGTGAACTATTCCCAGACACCTCAGCCATCTCCCTACCACTATCCTCCTCCAATCCACCTGGGCAAGCTCCTCTCTCATGCCTCTGTAATTCCCTTTATTCCATTGCGCTGATTTATGCTTCTCTCTTTCAAATTGCAGTATGAATTCAATAAGATTATGATCACTGTCTCATAAGAGTTCCTTTACATTAAGCTCCCTAAAAAGATCTGGGTTATTACACAAGACCCAATCTAAGATAGCCTTTTTCTGAGTAGGCTCAAGCACAAGCTGCTCTAAAAAGCCATCTTGTAGGCATTCAACAAATTCCCTCTCTTGCAACCTGATTTTCCCAATCCCCTTGCATATTGAAGTCTCCATTATAATTGTATCATTATCCTTATTACACGTCTTTTCCAGTTCCCTTTACAATTTTAACCCTGCATCTTGACTACTATTTGGAGGCCTATATATGATTCCCATAATGGTCTTTTTACCCTTGCAGTTTCTTAACTCCACCCACAAAAATTCAACATTCTCTGATCCTATGTCACCTCTTCCTAAAGAGGTAATTCCATGTCTTACCAACAGAGCCACAACATCATCTAAGCCTTACTGCCTGTCCTTTCAATACAAAGCATAGCCTTTGATATTAAACTTCTAACTAATGGCCTTCTTTCAGTCACAACTTAGTGATGCCCACAACTTCATACCAACCAATCTCTAATTGTGCTATGAGTTTGTCCTCCTTATTCCGAATGCTACACACATTTAGATACATTTAAGTATGCCAATAAATAATAAGCTGGATCCTGTCCAATCCTCTCATTCCACTGCCCATGGTTTGTTGTTGCACCCTTTACAACGGGCTCTATGTCCCTACCAACGGCCTGGCAAAGCTGATCAATTTCTACTCTCTCCCTGTTTTTGAACTACTGATGTTGCATTAATAGCATTCCAATCTGTTGCAATTGCATCTGAAGCATACCCGCCAATGTACCTGGGGCAACTTCCTTTAGTATTCTGCGATGGAGACTATTGGGCTCTGTGAATTTGTCAGCTGTTAATTCCTTCAGTTTCCTTATTAACATGGATTTCACGGTTCCTCTTTCACTGGAGCCTGTGTTCCTGATGTGTCTGGGTGGAGGTACTTATTTCCTCCTTTGTGAACCCAGAATTGAAATACGTTTCATTTGATCCACCCCTTCTTTGTTCCGATTACACAACTCTGACTGTAAAGAACCCACGTCTGTCTTCATCAATCTTGCTCTCTATATGTATCTATAGAGACATTTACAGCCATTTTTTTTTGTTCTCTGCAAGTTTACTTGTACTTTTTACTTTCCCCTTCCTAATCAATCCTTTACCCTCATTTGCTGAATTCTGAAAGTCCCAACCCTCAGTTTTGCAACATTTTCCAATATTTACAGCATAATTCCTCTCCAAGAACTGAATACTATCTCTACCTTATTTTACAGTCCATGGGAGAGTTAACTTTCCTGCTTTAGTTTTGTGCCAGACATGAATTAACAATGCCAGTTCATGCACATGTTCTTTAAGTGAATGTCCTTGTCAACCCTGTAATGTAATGTTTCCCAATCTACCACAACCAAATCACTCCTCAAATCATCAACATTTTTAAAGAAGTGCAAGAGGCGGTAGAAAAGATCGTGGAGACATTAGTAATGATCTTAGAAGCACTAGATTCTGGAATGGTTCTGGAAAACTGCAAATATCACTCCACTCTTCAAGAAGGGAGAGGGGAATGTCACGTACCCCGTGATGGGTTAAAGAACCAGCAGAAATGGAAAACACATTGGGAGTCTGGTATTACTATTAACTAATAGTGTTTATTAGTAACTATGCAATACAGTAAGTACTGTAAATGCAGATATATTAAACAGGTTAGCAATGATATATATACATGTGTGGAAATAGGAAAAAAACTAAGCTCTTTCAAACCTAGGGGTGGATGGATACAGTCTTATGATTGATGAGTACAGTTCAGTTCAGTTCGTGGTATTGAGTCCAATAGAGCTGGAGAGAGAGAGAGAGATTTGTAATCCACAGGCGTATGTTGTGAGAAGGCAATTATGTTGATATTCCAAAACAACAATAACAGTAGGCTTTATCTCTGAAGTTGTTCCACTCCACACACGAAGTATCACCGACAGTGATCTTCAACGAATATCCTTTCAACGCAAGTGGTACACACCTGAACTCAGCTACGGGTCATCCCAAAGTGGTGGCCACAGGATACTCAAACAGAATCCACGTATGGATTATCACCAACAGTCGCTTATCACTGAGGTACCATCTTCAAGTGGTAAAACTACCAACTCAGGCCAGGATTATCACACACAGGTAGTTTCCACACAAGGGTACCCCAAACACACAACTGTGATAGCCACTTATCCAGTTCCACGGCATACAAAATTACTCCTACAGTGATTTGCCACAGGGGTGCCTTTCTTCAGTGAACTATCACACCCCAACAAGGATAACACACCAGTGGTAATCACAAAGGTTTCCCCCTCACCAGAGAACCCGCTCCTGTGGATTAACTACATGACAGTCACACCTTTGTATTCGAATGGAACTCAAACTCACCCTTACAGGCTACAGAGGAGAGAGTCCAAACAGTGACCTTTTTGTCACTGAGTTTCTTCTGTTTCAAACCCCTCTTCTCTCCCCTCTTCTCTTCCTTGAAAGTCACCGAATGTGATCACAAAACAGAGGTGACCGTTCTTCCATGGTGGAACTATCAACCCAGGCCAGGGTTGGACACATAAATAACTCCCCACCGGTCACACCTTTTCTGCACTGCCAGAGCCACTGATCAATTTCCCTGAATCGATCTTCCACAAACTCACCTTCCTGTGGTCACAACAAGCTCATCCAGTGTCCAAAACCGTGTCCAGCAGCTGACCTGGTATTTAACTCAGCAAGCTGAACACCAGCAGTCCATCAAATAACGCCATCCTCCTCTCTCTGTAAGAGTTTTACAAGCAGGCAAGTGTCCTTGTGGAAAGGTAAACAAGCTTGTAGAGAAACCATAACATCAATCTTTCGAGCAGTCTCTGTCTCTCTCTCGCTCATTGCGTTGGTCACCTCCCTCGCTCTCTTAATAGCAGCCCAGTGTCCAAAAGCCAGTCTCATTCTCCCAACATTTTAAAGCGATGGTCCACAGAAAATATGAACCCTAGGGGTACATAACAGGAAGAAGAAAGGAAACTATAGGTCATTTAGTCTGACCTCAGTGATTAGGAAAATGTTGGATTATTAAGGATGAGGTCTCAGGATACTTAGAGTCACATGATAAAATAGGCCAAAGTCAGTATGGTTTCTTACCTGACAAATCTGTTGGAATTCTTTGAAGAAATAACTAGCCAGAGAGTCAAAGGAGAATTGGGTGATGTTGTGTTCTTAGATTTTAAGAAGAGCTTTGACATAGTGCCACACATGAGGCTGCTTAACAAGCTACGAGCCCATGGTATTACAGGAAAGATTCTAGCATGGATAAAGCAGTGACTGATAGACAGGAGGAAAAGAGTGGGAATAAAGGGAGCCTTTTCTGGTTGGCTGCTGGTGGCTAGCGGTGTTCTACAGGGGTCTGTGTTACAACCGATTCTTTTCATGTGATCTATCGATGAAGGAATTGAGTTCAGTGAGATAGCTGCTAAGTTAAAGGGCAGGACCTGCAGGGTTATGATTTCAGGATTGCTACTGTGCCACATGCTAGTGAGGCCAGAGCTAGGAAGATTATACAGCTAAAGTGTTGATGTGGGAGGGAGGGCATAAGATTATTGGATCATTGGCTTCTCTTCCAGGAAAGTTGGGACCTCTACAGAAGGGACGGTTTGAACCCGGACTGGAGAGGGACTAATACCCTAGGTTTGCTAATGTTGCATGATGGGTTTTAAACTAGAGTTGTGGGGGGTGGGAGCCAGAGTGCCAGAACAGTTAGTGGAGAGGTTGTGGAGGCAGATGTTGGTAAAACCTCAGGCAAAGTCAGGAATTAAAAGATTGAGCCTGATGTGACAAGTGTCCTGAGCTGTCTATGTTTCAATGCAAGAAGTATCATAGGAAAGATGGATAATAATGCTGAGGCTGGTAGCTGGTTTACACAGAAAGGCAATGTGTAGTGAGGAGAGCCTGATGATAGGGTAAAGTTGCAGTCACCAGCATGAGCTGCAATGGAAAAGATGGAAAAAAAATCAAGAAGGGTGAACACAAGACTGAAGGAGTTATATTTGAATGTGCACTGTGTACGGAATAAGGTAGATGAACTTGCAGCACAGACAGATTGTTGTATGATGTCATAGGCATCACTGAATCATGGCTGAAAGATGAGTTCAGCTGGGAGCTTAATATCCAAGTATACACATTGTATCAAAAGGACAGGCAGGAAGGCAGAGGGGGTGGCATTGCTCTTGTGGTAAAAAATGAAATCAAATCATTAGAAGGAGGTAACATAGGGACAGGAGGTGTTGGATCACTGTAGATAGAGCTAAGGAGCTGCAAGGGTAAAAAGATCCTGCTGGATGTTATACTCAGACCTCCAAACAGTATGTGGCCTACAAACTAGAATGGGAGATAGAAAATGCATGTTAAAATGGCAATGTTATAATAGTCATGGAGGACTTCAATATGGAGAGATATTGGAAAAATCAGGTTGGCGCTGAATTCTGGGAGGGTGGAATTTCTAGAGTGCCCTCGAGATGGCCTTTTAGAGCAGTTCATGATTGAGCTCGCTAGGGGTTCAGCTATTCTGGATTGGATGTTGTAACCCTTTAGGACAAGTGATCATAATATGATTGAATTCACCCTGCAATTTGAAAAGGAGAAGCTAAAGTTAGATCTATCAGTATGACAGTGGTGTAAGTAAAGGCAATTGCAGAGGCACGAGAGCGGAATTGGCCAGAAATGATCAGAAAAGAATACTATCAGGGTTGACAGTAGAGCAGCAATGGCTGGAATTTCTGAAAGTGATTCAGAAACCACAAGATATGTAGATTCCAAAGAGAAAGAAGTATTCTAATGGAAAGATGACACAACTGTGGTTAACAAGAGAAGTCAAAGCCAACATAAAAGCCAAAGAGAGGGCATATACTAGAGCAAAAATTAGTGGGATATTGGAGGATTGGAAAACTTTTAAAAACCAACAGAAGACAACTAAAAAGTCATTAAGGTAAAAATAGTATACAAAAGTAAGCTATTCGATAATATTAAAGAGGATACCAAAAGTTTCTTCAGATCCATAAAGTCTAAAAGAGAAGCAAGTGTGGATATCGGACCACTGGAAACTGATGCTGGAGGTATTAATTGGGACAAGGAAATGGTGAACGAACTGAATAAATATTTTGCATCACTCTTCACGGTGGAAGACACTAGCAGTGTGGTGGATGTTCCAGGTGTCAGGAGTCATGAAGTGTGTGAAGCTACCATTACTAGAGAGAAGGTTCTTGGGAAACTGAAAGGACTGAAGGTAGATAAGTCACCTGGATGAGATGGTGTACACTTTAGGGTTCTGAAATACAGTAGGTGGCTGAAGAGATTGTGGAGGCATCATGGTCTTTCAAGAATCCCTAGATTCTAGAATGGTTCTGGAAGACGGTAAAATTGCAAATGTCTCTCCACTCTTCAAGAAGGGAGAGAGACAGAAGAAAGGAAACTTCTTCAGTTAGGACAGTTAGTCTGACTTCAGTTGATGGGAAGATATTGAAGTTGATTACTAAGGAAGAGGTCTCAGGGTACGTGGAGGCACATGATAAATCAGGCGGTGGTCAGCCTGGTTTCCTCAAGGGAAGCCTTGCCTGACAAATCTGTTGGAATTCTTTGAAGAAATAACAAGCAGAATAGACAAAGGGGAATCGGCTGATGTTGTGCACTTGGATTTTCGGAAGGACTTTGACAAGGTGCCATCCATGAGTCTGCTTGACAAGTAACAAGTCCATGTTGTGAGTGGAAAGATTCTAGCATGGATAAAACAGTGGCTGATTGGCAGGAGGCATACAGAGGGAATTAAGGATGCCTTTACTGGGTGGTTGCCAGTAACTAGCAGTGTTCCACAGGGGTTTGCATTGGGACCGACTCTTTTTACATTATGTATCAGTAACTTGGATGATGGAATTGATGGCTTTATTGCAAAGTTTGCAGATAGTGCATCGATAGGTAGAGGGGCAGGTTGTTTTGAGGAAGTAGAGAGGCTACAGAAGGACTTAGACAGATTAGGAGAATGGGCAAAGAAATGGCAGCTGGAATGCAGTGTTGGGAAGTGTATGTCATGCAATTTGGTAGAAGAAATGAAAGGGTTGACTATTTGCTAAATGGAGAGAAAATACAAAAAACTGAAGAGCAGAGAGATTTGGGAGTCCTTGTGCAGGATTCTCTAAAGGTTAATTTGTAGGTTGAGTCTTTGTGAGGAAGGCAAATACGATGTACGCATTCATTTCAAGAGGACTAGAATATAAAAGTAAGGAAATAATGTTGAGGCTTTATAAAGCACAGGTAAGGACTCACTTGGTATATTATGAGCAGTTTTGGGCCCCTTATCTTAGAAAGGAGGTGCTGAATCTGGACAGGATTCAAAGGAGGTTCACAAATATGATTCCAGGATTGAATGGCTTGTTATATGAAGAGCCTTTGATGATGCTGGACCTGTATTTACTAGAATTCAGAAGAATGAGGGGTCACCTCATTGAAACCGATTGAATGGTGAAAGGCCTTGATGGAGTGCATGTGGAGAGGATGTTTCCTATGGTGGGAGAGTCTATGACCAGAAGACACAGTCTCAGAACAGAGGGGCGTCCTTTCAGAGTGGAGATGAGGAAGAATTTCTTTAGCCAGAGAGTGGAATTCTTTGCATAGGCAGCTGTGGAGGCCAAGTCTTTTTGTATATTTAAGGCAGAGGTTGATAGATTCTTGATTAGTCAGGGCCTGAAGGGATATGAGGAGAAGACAGGAGATTGGGGCTGAGATGAAAATTGGATCGGCCATGATGAAATGGCAGAGAAATCTCAATGGGCCAAATGGCGGAATTCTACTCCTATACCTTTAGGTCTTGTGATCTTAGAGAATCTGGCCACACAGTTGGAAGTATGTAAGGAATACAGGACTGAGGACTCATCATTGAAGGGCCCAGTGTTGAGGATAATCTTGGTGAAGGTGTTGTTGCCAGACATTACTGATTGCAATCTGTCAGTCAGGAAGCCATGAATCCAGTTGCAAAGAGAGCTGTCCAGTCCCAGGTCTAAGAGTTTGGAGATGAGTTTGTTTGGAATTATAGTATTGAAGGCAGAGCTGTAAATATATAACAGATTTACATACAGTTATTATTGGAGTATAAAAGTTGCATTGTTTGCTGTGTAACCAAAACTATGTATTCAGCTTTGAACTTGCTATTTGCTCTGTATGTATCCAATTTAGTAGGAGAATGAAATCTTAAGAATGTAGAAGATAATGGTGTGTTAATGAGAGGTAGCTAAGAGATGTAGATTAGAACATGATTAAGTCAATGGGTACAAACAATAGTGGCGGATGTACTTGTGATACGCAACTATAGACCGATTGGATATGCTAATGCTACTAAACCAGGAGATTGCTATAAAAAATGCTACGTACAAGGATCGGTGGACAATCAGCGACTAGCTCAATGACTGTCTCAGCTTTGATTTGCAAATTAAAGTTTAACCCTTCTTGAGGAATCTTTTGCGTCTCCTGGTCATTTGTGGGGCACGAGAAACCACGACAAAATTGGCGACCGTGACATGACCGGATAGAGACCCGCGGAAAGGAAACGGCAGATTGGGGACGCTTCCCAGTCCTCTAGGGACCCCCACAAGGCTAACAGAATTAAGGGTGCACCCAAACAAAAGGAAAGCGCTTTTTGCGACAATTTGGACTAAGAATTCTGTTGGTTTTGGGGAGGTCTTGGAGTCTCAGAAATGTGGAACCACTGCCGAAGGGTTTCTCCGGTCCAAAGAACCTGGCAGAATTGGGGGTTAACAGGAGGCTCAGAGGATTGATCAAGAACACTGCAGTGAGGGTAAGTACAAATAAGTTAATAAGAAGTTAAGAAAAATTCCACGTGGTGTTGGTAAGTTCCTGCGGATACCGCTTCGTATAAAACAAAGGTCTGAACGGGCAGGGAAAGGGAAGATGGAGAAAATCCTCGTGGATACCGCCTTAAGAGATAAGGGTCTGAATAGACGAGGAGCAAAGAGAAAGTTCTGTGGATACCGCTCTGAGTAGAGGTCTGTACGGGCAGAACAGAATAGGAAACAAGGACAGTCCAATATATAGTTTAAAACGCTGGTAGATAGACGATAGACTAGGCATAGAATTAAAGTAAATAATATTATCCAGTAAACGAACTGTGAATCTCTGAAATACCTTAAAAAGAGAGAACAACATGACAGGTAAAGGAACGGCAGTAGAGATTCTGAGCAAAAAATTCCCAGTAAATAAATATGAGATCACAAAAACTTCAGAAAAATGGGAAAAGAGAACCAAAAACCTGGTCACAAAATGGCCAAGAGAAGGAACGTTTGATGTAAGTTTGTGCGAAGAAATGGAGGGACTAATTAAAAATTATAAACCAAAAGATAAATCTAAGAAAAGTTAGAACTGTTCGCTGCTATCCCAATAATAAGCCCTGGATCACTAGTCACATCAAAGGCCTCCTAAACCAGAAGAAGAGGGCCTTTAAAGATGGTGATCGGTTGGAGCTTAAAAGAGTTCAGAAGGAACTCAGAGTACAGATAAGGGGGGCAAAGGAGCAGTATAGGAGGAAGCTAGAACAAAAGCTGCAGAAAAAAAGCATGAAGGAGGTGTGGGATGGGATGAAGATCATCACCGGATGCGGTGCAAAGCGGGGGGCAAACATAAGTGGAGATGTGGAGAAAGCGAACCAGCTGAACAACTTCTTCAATAGGTTTGACAGCACAATCTCATCCTCACCGCAGAACTCCACACCAGGCTTACTTCCCTCACAGGAAAATAGCCACTCACAGGAGACCTTGCCCACGCCCAGGATTACGGCTGCACAGGTGGAAGGTCAACTGAGGAAGATCTGTACCAGCAAGGCGGCGGGACCGGATGGAGTTTCCCCACGATTACTGAGGGCCTGTGCGACTGAGCTGGGAGAACCACTACAGCGCATCTTCAACATGAGCCTGGAGCAGAGAAGAGTACCCAGACAGTGGAAAACATCCTGTATTGTCCCGGTACCGAAGAAACCACAACCAAAGGAGTTGAATGACTTCAGACCTGTTGCCTTGACGTCGCACGTGATGAAGACCATGGAGCGGCTGATAATACAGAATCTGAGGCCACAAACCAGGCACGCCCAGGATCCTCTTCAGTTTGCGTATAAGGAGAAGGTGGGAGTGGAGGATGCTATCACGTATTTGCTGCACAAATCCCTCTCTCACCTAGATGGGGTCAGTGGTGCTGTGAGGATTACATTCCTTGACTTCTCTAGTGCCTTTAACACCATCCAGCCCAAGATCTTAAGGCACAAACTAACGGAGATGGGAGTAGACTCTCACATGGTGGATTGGATAGTGGACTACTTGACAGATAGACCTCAGTATGTGCGGTTGGGAGACTGTAGGTCTGACACAGTGGTCAGCAGCACAGGAGCGCCGCAGGGGACCGTGCTCTCTCCGGTCCTGTTCACCCTGTACACATCGGACTTCCAATATAACTCGGAGTCCTGCCATGTGCAGAAGTTCGCTGATGACACGGCCATAGTGGGGTGTGTCAGGAATGGACAGGAGGAGGAGTATAGGAAACTGATACAGGACTTTGTGATATGGTGCAACTCAAACTACCTGCGTCTCAATATCACCAAGACCAAGGAGATGGTGGTGGACTTTAGGAGATCTAGGCCTCATATGGAGCCAGTGATCATTAATGGAGAATGTGTGGAGCAGGTTAAGACCTACAAGTATCTGGGAGTACAGTTAGACGAGAAGCTAGAATGGACTGCCAACACAGATGCCTTGTGCAGGAAGGCACAGAGTCGACTGTACTTCCTTAGAAGGTTGGCGTCATTCAATGTCTGTAGTGAGATGCTGAAGATGTTCTATAGGTCAGTTGTGGAGAGCGCCCTCTTCTTCGTGGTGGCGTGTTGGGGAGGAAGCATTAAGAAGAGGAACGCCTCACGTCTTAATAAGCTGGTAAGGAAGGCGGGCTCTGTCGTGGGCAAAGTACTGGAGAGTTTAACATCGGTAGCTGAGCGAAGGGCGCTGAGTAGGCTACGGTCAATTATGGAAAACTCTGAACATCCTCTACATAGCACCATCCAGAGACAGAGAAGCAGTTTCAGCGACAGGTTACTATCGATGCAATGCTCCTCAGACAGGATGAAGAGGTCAATACTCCCCAATGCCATTAGGCTTTACAATTCAACCGCCAGGACTTAAGAACTTTTTAAAAGCTATTATTAATGCTTTTTGAGATAGTGATTTAGATGCATATCATATTTTTTACTGAGTTAAGTATTGTATGTAATTAGTTTTGCTACAACAAGTGTATGGGACATTGGAAAAAAAGTTGAATTTCCCCATGGGGATGAATAAAGTATCTATCTATCTATCTATCTATCTAAAAAGAGAACGAGAAATGGAAGTGCTAAATTCTTCAGAACGGAGGGGGAAAGGCTGAGGAGGACAGGTAGAATATTGATTACAAGCGAGGAAAACACTAAGGTGCTGGAGAAACAGCCTGTTAGAGAGAGAGAAAGGTACAGTGAGAAGCTGGCTTCAGATCCGTACCCGGATGTGAAAGAAACAGTAAAGCCCCCTCCCTATAATGAGGAAGGAACCCCTAAGCAGTGCCCCCTGCTGACGGGAACAGTAAACATGCAGGGAGAAGTACAAGTTTGGGATAATGAGGAGGATAAAAGACAATACGAGAAGGAAAAAGCGGCGATATGGAAGGACATACAGGCAGAAAGGATAAAGGTGGAACAGGCAAAGAGAGAAATGAAAGAAGAGATTGAACGGATGAAATACTTGAGAAAGGAAAAGGAGTATGAGGAGTATCGGTTATACCATAGAAATAAACAGACTAGAAAAGCAAGTGGCTCATCAGGGCAGGAAGAGATGAGGCATTCAAGAGGAAGTGGAAAAAAGATAGGAGATGAGAGTCTTGGAGAAACACAAGAGAGAAGGGAATCAAGCACGAGTAAGGATCATGAGCAGTTCCTGCCACAGGTGTACAGACACGGACAGGAAGAAAGAGAAGGTGACTCATTGGAGGAGCAAGAGTTAAGTGGAGAGAGAGAGGATGCGAGAATTTATGGGGAAGAGGTAGGAGGCAGAAGCCTAGAAGAGCAGAAGGAGGCGGTAGGGAGCTAGATAAGTTACTGAGAGGGGATTGCCAGAGGAGATGCAAAAAATACGCCAGGGGCCAACCGAGTATTGAATCAGGACAGAGAGGAAGGACTCCACAGGGAGACCGAGGGAAGAAGAGGACCCCGGAGACATTTGTGTGGGAGGCAGTAAAGACATACCCTGAGACAGATGGTGAGTCAGTTGAGGAGAAGAGACAGGGCAGGTGGGAAGAAGGAGGAAGAATGATGCCGTTGTTAGTTAAAGGATCAGGACAAGTGCAGTATATCCCTTGGGGATCCCAGGACCTAGAAGGGCTGAAAAACACTCTGCCCAATCTACATGAAGGAGCAGGGAAATGGATTAGAGCCTTTGAAGAAGAAATAGCGGGACGATTATTGGCTATGGGAGATTTGAAGGCACTATTGATAAGGTTGATGGGAACCTCCAAATTTAACGAACTAATGGAAATGGCTGGCATAGTAAACTCGAACGACCCGAGAACTGATGGAGATGGGTTTGACAGAGTGAGGCAGAGGGTATGGCAGGCCCTCAGGAAGCTTTATCCACCCAAAGTGGACCCCAAAGCCTTAAAGGGGGATCCACTGGGAGACACTGAAAACCCAGCAGCCTATGTAGAAAACCAGTTGAAAAGGTGGAGAATGGAGACTGAGCAAGAGGTGGAAAATAGCTTATTTATCACCACACTGTTCCGACATAGCATTTTGGTTGCAATGCCTCCGCAAGTAAAATCCAAACTGGAGGCATGTACCCAACAGCACCTGGAAGGGGAGGCTGTGATAATTGGAAAGCAAGGGGCAGCTTTACAAGTTAAGTGGAACATCTTTTTAGAAAAATGGTACAGGATACCGGAGGCTGCGCCCCATGTAACGTTGTTGGTAAACAAGGGATATCAGTCTAAAGACTTAGGACCCTTAGATAAGAGTGCTGAAACCGTAACAGTGTGGAGGAAAATCACGCCAGAGGTGTGGATATCAGAAGACAACAATTGCATTAAAATAATGGTAAATGTAGATATGGTAGGGACAGTGAGAGAGGTTGAAATAACTCCCTACCCACACCTGCCCTTGTTGGGAAAGGAAAGAGGCCAGCAGAAAGATAGAAGGTTAGATGAGTTGCCGTCTATTCTGTGGTCACAGCATGACACGGACGTAGGGAAAATAAAAACAGCTAGTCTGGTGGAAATAAGGCTGAAAAAAGGAGCAATTCCACCTAGGAGACCACAATACCCACTAAGACCAGAAGCAGAAGAGGGAATAGCGTCGACAGTGCAGGGGTTGCTTGAAATAGGAGTGCTTAAAAGAACAAACAGTCCATGCAATACCCCGTTGCTGCTGGTCTTAAAAGCAGATAAATCTAAGTGGAGATTGGTGCATGATTTGCGAGCGGTAGATGATGTGGTAGAGGACCGGCCAGCGGTAGTCCCCAACCCACACACGCTTTTGACTAATGTTCCACCAGAAGCAAGTTACTTTTCAGTGATTGATTTGTGTTCGGCTTTCTTCAGCATTCCTCTGGCCGACCAGTGTCAGTATCTGTTTGCATTTACTTACAGAGGTGCTCAGTATACCTATACCAGAATGCCGCAAGGATTTAAACATTCACCACATGTTTTTAATCAGGTGTAGAAGGCAGACCTAGAGGGCATACCATTGGAAAGTACATTGTTACAGTATGTGGATGACCTGTTGATTTTCTCCCACAGCGAGGAACAGTGTGAGCAGGACACTATAACTCTGTTAGAGAAACTAGCGCGCGGAGGACATAAAGTATCCAAAAAGAAACTGCAATTTTGCACGCAGCAAGTGGAATACTTAGGCAGGGTAATATCCAAGGGAGTGAAGGCGATAGCACCAGATCAGATTGAGGCAATAACTAAGGCCCCAAAACCCCAGACTGTAGGACAGATGATGACGTTTTTGGGAATGGCAGGGTACAGCTCAGATTGGATAGGAGAATATGCTGAGATTGTGGCACCTTTGAGAAAGATAATGAAAGAAGCAGGACATACAAATTTGAAGAACGGCTTACAGTGGAATGAAGAGGCGGAGATTGCTTTCAATACTATTAAGCAGGAATTGCAGTCCACACCAGCATTAGCTTTGCCTGACTACGAGAAGGTTTCTCATTTGTAAGTATCCAACCAATAGGAGTTTTACGTCACAGCGGTTCTAACACAAGAGACAGGCACAGGAAAAGCAAAGCAGCCGATAGCATACTACAGTACAAGACTAGATGAGGTGGCTCAGGGGTATCCACCCTGTTATCAGGGATTGGCGGTGCTGTACTATGCATATGAAAAGGCATCATCTGTAACCCTGGGCTATCCTGTGACTCTGTACACACACCACAAAGTAGCAGAATTGCTGGAAAGAGGGAAATTTGTGCTGACACCAGCCAGGATAGCAGCGTATCAGATGCTATTGACATTTCCAGACATAACTATACAGAGATGCACTACCAGTAATATAGCCGATTTTGTCCCTTTGGGCTATGAAGGAGAACCCCATGATTGTGTAGGGAAGACGATGGCATTTGCCAAATTGAGAGCAGATTTACGGTCATAACCACTAGATAGATAGATAGATAGATAGATACTTTATTCATCCCCATGGGGAAATTCAACTTTTTTTCCAATGTCCCATACACTTGTTGTAGCAAAACTAATTACATACAATACTTAACTCAGTAAAAAATATGATATGCATCTAAATCACTATCTCAAAAAGCATTAATAATAGCTTTTAAAAAGTTCTTAAGTCCTGGCGGTAGAATTGTAAAGCCTAATGGCATTGGGGAGTATTGACCTCTTCATCCTGTCTGAGGAGCATTGCATCGATAGTAACCTGTCGCTGAAACTGCTTCTCTGTCTCTGGATGGTGCTATGTAGAGGATGTTCAGAGTTTTCCATAATTGACCGTAGCCTACTCAGCGCCCTTCGCTCAGCTACCGATGTTAAACTCTCCAGTACTTTGCCCACGACAGAGCCCGCCTTCCTTACCAGCTTATTAAGACGTGAGGCGTTCCTCTTCTTAATGCTTCCTCCCCAACACGCCACCACGAAGAAGAGGGCGCTCTCCACAACTGACCTATAGAACATCTTCAGCATCTCACTACAGACATTGAATGACGCCAACCTTCTAAGGAAGTACAGTCGACTCTGTGCCTTCCTGCACAAGGCATCTGTGTTGGCAGTCCATTCTAGCTTCTCGTCTAACTGTACTCCCAGATACTTGTAGGTCTTAACCTGCTCCACACATTCTCCATTAATGATCACTGGCTCCATATGAGGCCTAGATCTCCTAAAGTCCACCACCATCTCCTTGGTCTTGGTGATATTGAGACGCAGGTAGTTTGAGTTGCACCATATCACAAAGTCCTGTATCAGTTTCCTATACTCCTCCTCCTGTCCATTCCTGACACACCCCACTATGGCCGTGTCATCAGCGAACTTCTGCACATGGCAGGACTCCGAGTTATATTGGAAGTCCGATGTGTACAGGGTGAACAGGACCGGAGAGAGCACGGTCCCCTGCGGCGCTCCTGTGCTGCTGACCACTGTGTCAGACCTACAGTCTCCCAACCGCACATACTGAGGTCTATCTGTCAAGTAGTCCACTATCCAATCCACCATGTGAGAGTCTACTCCCATCTCCGTTAGTTTGTGCCTTAAGATCTTGGGCTGGATGGTGTTAAAGGCACTAGAGAAGTCAAGGAATGTAATCCTCACAGCACCACTGACCCCATCTAGGTGAGAGAGGGATTTGTGCAGCAAATACGTGATAGCATCCTCCACTCCCACCTTCTCCTTATACGCAAACTGAAGAGGATCCTGGGCGTGCCTGGTTTGTGGCCTCAGATTCTGTATTATCAGCCGCTCCATGGTCTTCATCACGTGCGACGTCAAGGCAACAGGTCTGAAGTCATTCAACTCCTTTGGTTGTGGTTTCTTCGGTACCGGGACAATACAGGATGTTTTCCACTGTCTGGGTACTCTTCTCTGCTCCAGGCTCATGTTGAAGATGCGCTGTAGTGGTTCTCCCAGCTCAGTCGCACAGGCCCTCAGTAATCGTGGGGAAACTCCATCCGGTCCCGCCGCCTTGCTGGTACAGATCTTCCTCAGTTGACCTTCCACCTGTGCAGCCGTAATCCTGGGTGCAGATAAAAAGGTTCTGTTCATAGATGGCTCTTGTTATAGGGATTATGATGGAAATCACGCAGGGTTCTCAGTAGTGCAGCAGGATCAGTCGAGCTATAAAATTATTAGGATGAAGTCCTGTCCCCAACCGTGTTCCGCCCAACTAGCAGAAATCAAAGCCCTGACAGCTGCATGTGAAATGATGGAAGGTGAGAAAGTAGACATCTATACTGATTCGGCATATGCTCACGGAGTATGCCATTTGTTCGGGGCAGTGTGGAAACAGAGAGGTTTTTAAAAAAGCAGTGGAGATCCCATACAACATTGTCAGCAAATTCTAGACTTAATAAAAGCCATGATGAAACCTAAAGCATTGGCTATAGTAAAATGCCAGGTACATAAAAAGGGAAATGATGTAATAACAAAGGGAAATCAAGCTGCGGACGAGGCAGCCAGAAAAGCGTCTGGATGTACATCAGCTGTCATTGCCCCCCAGGTAAGCTTAGCTCCAGAACCTGTGGTAGAGGACCTAATTGAAATACAAGGTAAGGCAACTTTGGCAGAACAGACAATGTGGAAATGAAGGGGGCCAAGCAGAACCCGGAAGGCTTGTGGAGCACGGAAGATGGTTTGTTGGTAGCGCCCACCCCTCTACTGACGATTCTGATTTCAGAAGCGCATGGGATTGACCATTGTGCAAGGGGGGAAGTGATAAAGAAAATAAAGAAGGATGGTTTTCAGTCACCATATTTACAGGCTTCAGTGGACTTTGTCTTGTCACAGTGCGAGGTATGCGCACAGAATGCAGGGTTCGGACGTCAGTTATTTGACTGGTTAGAAAGTAGACTCGGAGGATGGGGAGCATGGCTGACTAAAATGGCAATAACTGTCAGTATTGTATTGTTGAGCTGTGCGCTTGTGCTGTGCTGTTTTCTTCCTTGTCTCAAGTCTCTTGTAGTGCGTGCTGCAACCAAACAATTTCCGATGCTCGTGGCAGTTACTGAAGCAAGCTTAGTGGAGAAAGAAACACCGAAAATGTATCGTTACAGCCTACAACACCTGCAGGATGAACAAGAGCAAAACAACAGTGTGGGAGTTGATTGTAAGGGCTTCTGAGTTTTTTTTCCTTGTCTCAGGTACAAAGGGACAGGTTTTTGGCTCAGCGGCCCAGGGTAACAGGGAGAGAATACTTTGAGGTCTTGTCGCAGAAAATTATAGTTTAACCCGAGATTTGGGAATAAGTGCTTGAGTTTATTGGGGCTCTTAGTCTTCTTTCTCTATGTGAGAAAGGGGGGATATATTGGAGTATAAAAGTTGCATTGTTTGCTGTGTAACCAAAACTATGTAGTCAGCTTTGAACTTGCTATTTGCTATGCATGTACCCAATTTAGTAGGAGAATGAAATCTTAAGAATGTAGAAGACAATGGTGTCTTAATGAGAGGTAGCTAAGAGATGTAGATTAGAACATGATTAAGTCAATGGGTAGAAACAATAGTGGCGGATGTACTTGTGATACGCACCTGTAGACCGATTGGATATGCTAATGCAACTAAACCAGGAGATTGCTATAAAAAATGCTATGTACAAGGATCGGTGGGCAATCAGCGACTAGCTCAATGATTGTCTCAGCTTTGATTTGCAAATTATAGTTTAACCCTTCTTGAGGAATCTTCTGTGTCTCCTGGTCATTTGTGGGGTACGAGAAACCACAACATTATCCAGATGCTCTGGACATGTCATCTATAAATTTGCTGATGATACAACCATTATTGGCAGAATCTCAGATGGTGATGAGAGGGCATTCAGGAGTGAGATAGTTGAGTGATGTGCACCAACAACCTTGCACTTAACGTCAGTAATACTAAGGTGTTGCAAGATGCTCCCAACCACACCAGTGCCTGCGGTTGAGATGCTCTAACTCTCCAGAGTAGACATAATTGGCGTGGCCCCTTTAATGGCTCAGGACCATTCTGCTAATTGGCAATGATGTTTTGGGCGACAAGGGTTGAGTATTTAAGGAGCACCTGAAAAGTAGACTTCATGATCTCTTTTCTGACCGGGAGAGCCCTCGCCTGGGCCTCCGCTCAAAGGGAATGAACATTGGAAATTTGAGCGGATTTGGAGGAATTCGTGGCCACCATGAGAAAGATCTTTTATCATCCCTTTGGTCCAAACAGTGCCTCAGGCGTTCTGATGAAGCTGCATCAGGAAAGTTGGTCAGCAGCCATTAGGTTCCAAACTTAGACACAAGAGAGTGGTTGGAATGGGAAAGCCTTGGCCACTCTACTACCATGAACTCCAGGATGAACCAAAGGACGTCTTCACTTTGGGAGAGCCAACAGGGATCTTAGAAGTCATCATCGACCAGCTCATCCATCTTGACCACAGTCTGGCAGAGTATAAGGGGGACTACATTATGAGGCCAAAGAGGGCTAGTCCGAGACCAGCCTCAAAACATTGCGGTTCTACCCACCTCCCACCCACCCTGACCTCGGACCAGGACCAGCCTGTCTCCTGCTTGAGACTCTGTTGAGCCCATGCAGATCGGTTACTTGAGGCTGACCATTGATGAGAAGCCCTGGCTTTGGAATCAACGCTGCTGCTATTGTTGCGGGGAAGCAAATCACCTACAGGCCAAACATCCAAAGCTGTAGCCGTCTGGAGAACCACTGAGACCGTCCAGTATCAGGAGGATTATGACAGCAGCAGCTACTATGCCCAATCCGATAGATTCTGGTTTGGTGCTGAAGGCGGAGTTCACCTGGGGCAAGAACCTAAGGCAGGTGAAGGCTTTTGTGGACTCTGGGGCACTGGGTAATTTTCTGCTCTTAGGAGCTTCCTGTCAGCTTGACATAGGAGAGTTGAGACAGTTCATACCCGCAGCTGTCTTGGACCGTCACACACTAGGTTCTGGGCAGATCCAGGTAATAGACTGTGGATTTGCAGATGAGGATAGGGGATCATGTGGAAGACATTAGTTTCTACATCATTGACTCACGACTCATACCTCTAATCCTCAGGTACCCTTGGCTGTCCCAGCATAACTCATCCGTGGACTGGAGGGAGGGGAGAATCGATGCTTGGTCTAGTTATTGTAACAAGGTATGTTTGCACCATGGTGTTCCTAAGGGATCCAGCCACTAGGTCGCATCTGAAGGGAAGATTTCCAAATGCTGATCTTTGGAGCCTGTTCCTGGGGCTGCCAGGAATGTTTATAATACCTCGTTGCCGTTGCCCGAGGATACAACAGAGTTGAGTGAGCCGAAGAAAAAGAGTGGAGGTTGGTTGAACCATACCATCCACCAAGAAGCCTCAGGAGACGTCTTTGAAGGGGGGTTATGAAGAAGTTGCAACACAGATGGGGGGTCAAAATATCTTCCATTCACAAGGACTTGGAGGAGGTCTTCTGCGAGGGAAGGCCTTGACTCTTCTGCCACACAGATCCTACGACTGAACCGTAGATCTTCTGCCTGGTACTTGTCCTCCACATGGTTGATTATATGTGCTCTCAGGTCCAGAGAGAAGGGCAATTGAAGGATATATAAAGGAAGCTTTAGTTATGGGATTTATTCAGCCTTCCTCCTCATCAGCCGTGGAGGCTTCTTTGTCTAAAAGGAGGATGGGAGCCTGCAGCCATGTATTGATTAGAGGATTAAATCTCATAAAACATTAACTGTTACCCCCACCCCCCACCCCACCCCTTCCACTCATGAATACCGCCTTTGCAATCCTGCAAGGGGCAAGAGTATTCAGAACTAGACCTATGGAGTGCATACAGTCTGGTCTGTATAAGGGAAGGCGATGAGCAGGTGACTGCATTCAATACAACAGGGCACTACAAATACCTGGTTATGCCCTTCGGCCTTGAGAACACTCCAGCAGTTTTTCAGCCCTTTATAAATGATGTGCTCCTGACTCTCCTGCTGGTTGTGAATGGAGTAACAATTTCTTGCAGTCACTCCTATCTCACTTACTTTACTGTTTCCAATCCGTTTTGAAACCTCACTTTTAAACGTGATTTTTTTTTACTATGAGTATAAGGGGTGCCAAAGGTTCTGAAAAAGAAGAAGATGCTCCTGCATCCTTGGATTCTATGATGGGTTTGCTTCGAAGACACAGAAATGAACCTTCTGATGAGTTTCAACAACTTAGATCTGAATTTAAACTAATGGACGCAAAATTGGATTCTATTCAAAAAACCTTAACTGAGCATGATAAACGAATAGAAACTCTGACGATTTTGGATGCAAGAATGGCTCATCTGCAAAAGCTCTGTGAAAAGCAATCTAAATCTAATGAGAAATTAAGACAGAAGATTATTGATTTAGAAAACAGAAGCAGAAGAAATAACCTACATATTCTGTGTCTTGAAGAGTTAACAGAAGGTGATCAGCATACTGAATTCTTTGTAAGCTTTTTGGTACAATTATTTCCTAAAATCTTACCGTCTGCACCTACGATCAATTGAGCTCATCCACCTCTGGGAGCCAAACCCAGATCAGTTATAATTTGTTTTCATGAATTTCAAACAAAGAAATGTTTAATTCGTGAATCTCGTTGAAGAGGAATGATTGATTACAAGGGTCAGTAGATTAGGATTGTCAAGGATTTTTCACCCGAGGTCATGAATGAGCATGCTAAATTCAAAGAGGTTATGTCGGAACTTTTTAACAAAGTTTTAAAGCCATTTCTTCATTATCCTGCTCATCTTAGAATCACTGCAAGATGGTTCTAAAGAATGGTTTTGCTCGAGTGAAGAAACACGGGATTTTTTTAAAACAATGGATTGACTGTTTAGTATCTTGCTATATGAATAATTGCTTCTCTTACTTTTGGTGAACCTTTGCAGCTAAACTTCTTTGTGATTTAAATGCTTTACTTAGAGAATAAGATTTTAATGATGTCATGGGCAAACCGAGCTTGAAATGGGGTCCAGAGATGACCCTATGAACTGTGCTGCTATTGAGAGAGAGAGGGGGAGGCGTCCAGCGTAGGTGAGAGAGAGACAAGATTTAATGTTATGGTTCCTCTGCTGATTGTTTACCTTTCTCCAAGGACACTTTGCCTGCTTGTTAAGATTCCTGCAGAGAGAGCAGAACAGAACCGATTGGTGGACAGCTGGTGTCCAGCATGTGGAGATAAAAAGCAGGTCCACTGGGACATAGACAGACACACCACAAGACATTCAGTGTGGACACTGAATGAGCTTTGTGCACCCACGTGAAGGTGGGGTTTTTGGAGGATCGATTCGGGGAAATCGATCAATGGCTCACAGTGTGAAAAGGTGCGACTGGTGGGGAACTATTTGTGTGTTCTCCCTTGCCTGAGTGATAGTTTCACCACTGAAGAACGGTCGTATGTATTATGGTCATAGTCGGTGACTTCAGAAGACAACGGGAAGATTGACGGCATCACCTCTCATCACCTCTCTCTCTCTCTCCAACATTACTCAAATAACTACCTCGACCTGAACTGAACTGAACTCTTCACCATCATAAAACTCTATCCATTTACTCCTAGGTTTGAAAGAGCCTGGTTTTGGTTCCTATTTCCACACTTCTGTATATATCATTGCTAACCTGTTTAATATATTTGCATTCTATAGTACTGTATTGCGCAGTTTACTAATAAACACTATTAGTTTATAGTAATACCAGATTCCAAAGTGTTTTTCCATTTCTGCTGGTTCTTTAACCCAGTCACGGGGTACGTGACAATGAGTTAATACTGAGTGTGATTATATGTTATGAATTTTGATAAGTTTTTAATTATTTCATACACCTTTCTCAAGTTTTTTTTAATCAATATAGCTTAGTTTGGGTATTTTACATTCTATTGTTTTGAAACTGTAATAATTAATTAATGTGTGCTTGTTACATGAGTTAAGTTATTTTTGGCCATTACTTAGTCTAGCCTGGAATACAGTTGACCTTGGAATTAATTAGAAGACAAATCAGCAGGTTGTTTTGGGGGGGTGATATCATTAGCTGTAGCTGCCAGCCTTCTTTTGGATGGCCTCCTGACTTTGGGAGGGGGTAGGAGGGGGATGTCTTTTACTGGGAGCTGTTTTGGGATGTTAGCCAAATCTGTTCAACATGTACAAACAAGCTGGAGGAACTCAGCAGGTAGGGCGGCATCCGTTGAAACCAGCAGTCAACATTTCGGGTCGAGACCCTTCGTCAGGACTGAAGAAGGAAGGGGCAGGGGCACTATAAAGAATGTGGGGGGAGGGTGGAAGTTGCCAGGTGAAAAACCAATCAGAGGAAAGATCAAAGGGTGGGGGAGGGGATAGGCAGGAGAGGTGAAGAAGGAATGTAGAAGGGCAGTAGAAGGAGGCTTAATCATGAGAGAGGTGATAGGCAGCTGAAAGAGGAGGCAGAGTGGAAGTGGGATGGGGGAAGGGAGAGGGAGTGAATTACTGGAAGTTGGAGAATTCGATGTTCATACCAAGGGGCTGGAGACTACCCAGACGGTACATGAGGTATTGATCCTCCAACCGAAGTTTGGCCTCATCATGGCAGTAGAGGAGGCCATGTATGGACATATTCGAATGGGAATGTGAAGCAGAGTTGAAGTGGGTGGCAACCGGGAGATCCTGTCTGTTGTGGCGGACGGAGTGGAGGTGCTTGACAAAGCGGTCCCCCAATCTGCGTCGGGTCCCGCCGATGTAGAGGAGGCCGCACCAGGAGCACTGGATGCAATAGATGACCCCAACAGACTCACAAGTGAAGTGTTGCCTCCCCTGGAAGGACTGTTTGGGGCCCTGAATGGTGGTAAGAGAGGAGGTGTAGGGACAGGTTACCTATTTCAAGGCTTATTGTTTGGTTTTGATGTTCATTTTACTGGTTATTACTTTAATTTTTCTATTAAATAGTATTAATAATGGGTTATACTACTAATTTACTCAGTCTTAACATGAAAGGATTAAATCACCCTGTGAAGTGGAATAAGATTTTTGCCTCTATTAAAAAACTTAAGGCCCCAATTATTTTTTTACAAGAAACACACATACATAATTGAGACAACTTATGTCTTTTCAGTTGATAGAAAGGACTACATTTTTACTCCTCTTTCCAGGCTAAGTCTAGGGGAGTTTCGATTTTTGTGGATAATACAGTTCCCTTTGTCCAACATAAAGTAGTGTCTGATATTAATGGGCATTTTGTCATAGTGTCAGGAAAATTAGATAATAAATTAATAGTATTTGCCAATCTATATGCTCCGAATAGAAATGATCCAGGATATTTTGAGCATTTTTTTTCATTTCTGCCAGATTTGAACCTTTACTCATTGGTGATGGGAAGAGATTTTAATTATTGGTTAGATCCAGTTTTAGATAGGTCATCCTTTAAAACAGCGACATCTAATAAATCAGCTTTGTTTATTCAATCTTATTTAATTAAATGTGGTATTGTTGATGTATGGTATTTCTTACATCCACTAGATAGGGAGTATTCATTTTTTTCTCATGTCCATCATATGTATTCCAGGATTGATGACTTTTTTTTATTGATAATCAAATGATTCCTTTAGTTCAATCTTGTGAATACAAAGAAATTGGTGTTTCAGGTCATGCTCTGGTGCTTTTATCTTTAAATCTCCCTGCTTTTCCTCAAATAAACAGATCTTAGCATTTTATTTTAACTTTGTTATCTAATAAAGATTCCTTAAAATTTATGGAGAGACAAATTATTCTTTTTTTTTTGGAGAGAATACTTTGGAAGAGACTTCCAGTCTTATTATATGAGATGCCTTTAAGGCTTTTATTAGAGGTCAAGTTATTTCGTATACAGCAAGTGGCAAGAAAAAAGCTAATAAAGAGAGAATTGAGTCAGCTAATCAGTTAAAACAATTAGACCAAAAATACGCCTTGGCTCCAGATCCTGCTTTATAGAAAAGGTGTGTTGAAATTCAAACTAAATATGATCTTCTTTTAACATATCCAATTGAAACTCAACTTTTAAAAGATAAAAGTCAGTTTTACATCCATGGAGACAGAAAAGGTAAATTATTGGCTAACCAATTAAAAACCTTTATAGCTAAATGGCAAATTAAAGAAATTTTTAAAGTCAATTGTGATAGGACAACTGACCATTTAGAAATAAACAATATTACTAAAGAATTTTATTCTAAACTTTATAGTTCTGACCCTCCCAAAGATAACACAGTAATGAATAATTTTTTAGATCAATTAAACATTCCTACACTTTCTGTTGATAACCGAAAACAGTTGGGTCAATCTATTTTGTATGAGGAAATTGCCAAGGCTGTATGTTCCTCGAGCTCGGGGAAGGCTCCAGGTCTTGATGGATTTTCTGCAGAATTTTATAAGGCTTTTTTCTCACTGCTTATAACTCATTTATGAGCAATTTTTCAGACTCCTTTAAGATGGGTAGGTTGCCACAGTCTTTTTATGAAGCTTCTATTTCGCTTATTCTTAAAAAGAATAAGAACCCAACAGAATGCTCTTCATATAGACCAATCTCTTTACTTAATGTTTATACTAAAATCCTATCTAAACTTCTGGCCCGTAGAATAGAAAATATTCTACCATCTATCATTTCTGATGATCAGATGGGATTTATTAAAAATTGATATTCCCGCTTTAATATTTGTCATTTATTAAATGTTATTTATTCCCCTTCTAAGGAGATATCCAAATGAGTGATTTCTTTGGACACTAAGAAGGCTTTTGATTGGGTTGAATGGAATTATTTATTTAAAACTTTAGAAAAATTTAATTTTGAGCCTAATATCTATCTCCTTCTGCTAGGGTCCTTACTAAGTTTCAGTATTCCAAAGTTTTTAAACTGCAACGTAGAACTAGACAAGGTTGTCCCCTGAGCCTTTTGCTCTTTGATTTGGCTTTCGATCCCTTAGCCATTGTTTTTCAATAATCTAATGATATTACTGGTATTCTAAGGAGAGGGACTGTTCATAAAGTTTCACTTTATGCTGATGACCTATTGCTTTTTATTTCTAATGTTGAGACTTCACTACCTCCTGTGCTTTCTCTGCTTTCTTGTTTTAGCCAGTTTTCAGGATACAAACTGAATTTACATAAGAGTGAACATTTTCCTCTCAATAATTTATTATCAATTAATACTAACCTTCCTTTTAAAAGTGTAAGAAATCAATTTACCTATTTGGGTGTAACAATTAACAAGAATTATAAATACCTATTTAATGAAAATTTTCTTACCTTACTGAATTTTGTAAAAAGGACACTATCAAACTGGTTACCTTTTTCGTTATCCTTGATTGGCCAAACCAACTCTATTAAAATGAACATTTTACCTAAATTTATATACCTTTTTCAGGCATTACCTGTTTTTATTCCTAAATCTTTTTTTGATTCTCTTGATCCTATTATATCTTCTTATATATGGAAAAACAAACATTCTTCACTAAATAAAGTTTATCTTCAAAAATCTAAGAAGAATGGAGGTTTAGCTTTACCAAATTTTAGGTTTTATTATTGGGCAGTCAATATAAGAAATCTTATGTTTTGAACATATTATATTAACCGTAAGGACTGTCCGATATGGGTTTCTTTGGAAGCTAACTCTGTTGCATGGACGTGGCTGTGGGTCGAACCCAAGCGCTGAGCATGGGCGTGGAGACTGCGGAGGGAGACGCTGTCATCATAGCAAGCATGGGAAGGGTTCCAAGGGGGGTTTCATCGGAGTCTTGGTCTCAGTAGATAGTTCAGGAACAAGGCTGTGCTTAATCGTTCTAAACACCATGGAGCGAGGTACTCGTATACGAGTTGACCAACGAACTGGCACCTTCTAGTGGTGGTCTCAGGACTCTTATACTACTCTGATGGCATGCAGGTGTTTGTAATTCTTGGAACCTGGGAATAGATTGGGAACTACCAAGGTGTTAATGGCTCAATTCCGGAGTAAGGCAGCCAGGTGCCAAAAGGGGCCATGACAAACCCTTAATAAATTTTCTATTATTTCTCTTCTCGGATCCTCACTCCCTTTATCTTTTAGTAAACTAACTGAAAATTTGGAAGTTAAACATACTTTGAGGATTTGGGTACAATTTAGGAAATACTTTGGTCTTTTGAGATTTTCTTTGTCTAGTCCCATTTGCTCTATTTTTTTTAAACCTTTGATGACTGATTCAGTTTTTAAAGAATAGGATAGATTGGGTATTAAATGTTTCCAGGATTTGTTTGTTGGAGGAAGTCTTCTTTCATTTGAGCAAATGTCAGCTAAATATAGTTTACCCAAAACTCACTTTTTTCATTATTTACAAATTAGAGACTTTGTGTTCTTAACTATATGCATTTCCTATAAGTTCCAATAAGGACTTATTAGATGTAATTTCTAGTTTGAAACCTTTTTATAATGGTTCAATATCCAATATTTATGGCATGTTGCTAGGAATGAGAAACGCTCCTATAGACAAAATTAAAAATCTTTGGGAACAAGATTTACAGACTTCAATCTCTGAGGAAACTTGGAATGAAAATTTTAAATTGGTTAACACAACATCGTTATGTGCCCGTCATTCCCTATTACAATTTGAAGCGGTTCATAGGGCTCACATGTCTAAAGATAAGCTATCTCATTTTTATTCGGATATATCTCCTTTCTGTGATAGATATAATAATGGAGAAGCTTCATTAATTCACATGTTTTGGACATGTCCGAGCCTTGAATGATACTGGAAGGAAGTATTCCAAACTTTCTCGGTACCTTTCAAGGTAAATGTTAAGCCTAACCCTTTGACCACATTATTTGGTATTGTTGGAAGAAAAGACTTTATTTTGGAGACACCTGATCTGCATATTTTGGCTTTTATTTCTCTTATAGCTAGGAGGGTGCTCTTGCTTAAATGGAAGGATTTTGTTCCACCCACTCATGCTCAGTGGTTACAGGATGTTACGTCATGCTTAAATTTAGAGAAGATCCGTTGTTCAGTTTTTTAATCTAGCCCAGACTTTTATACATAGTGGGCACCATTTTTGAGTTATTTTCAAAACCTTTGATTTGTTGTAAAAGTACAGATGGTGGCTAATAATATATTTTATTATATGATAAGGGGAATTTTCCCCCTTTTTTCTAGCTTTTCCTAACAGCTCTGACTTTGGTAGTGGGTTTAGATTTTTTATTCTGTATAACAAAATTATTATATTTCAATATTATGATTTAATTTATTTTTTATGAATACAGGGTTTTGTGATTGTAACTGTATTTTTAATACAATGTATTTGGTACTATTTTATTTTTTTCTTTTGACTTATAATATATATCTTCTTGTACTCTGTATTCCTCTATGCTGAAACTAATAAAAATATTGAAAGAGATAAATGATGTGCTCCTACAAAATCCTACCTTGGCGCCTCACCGTGACATAGGAGTGACACTGGCCGAACATCAGTGAAGTACGGTGGAGATTTGTTCTCTGGCAGGTCTAACCTAGCTGTGAAGGTGATGTTCTATTAGTATCCTACCAGACTCGATCTAGTAGTAGGATCGTGGCTAGCTAAGTCAAGGAGGTAAGCATGCCTTTGTTACTTTGTAGGTTATGCCTCTTCAGGCAAAGGCTGCACCCAACAAGGACGCCGGCAGCAGGGCATCTGATGGTGTCTGTGGCAGATGAATCCAAAAGGATCAATGGTACAGCCACCTTGCTGGCACACGGAGGAATCAGAGTGCTGGTCAACAGATGGCATCACTAGTTAGTTGTCACTGTGGGACTAGTTAGTGGTATACTCCTGTGTACCACTTAGCATCAGATTTGGAAGCCCAGAGGGACTGTATGGTGGGGGCACGACACTGTCTGCCTTATTATTGTGCAAGGCGTGTTGGAGTAGAGTTTCTGGATGGTGTGTAAACGTGCCTGTAGAGACTAAACTCTCAACACAGTCAACATCAAAATCAATAGACAGCCGAAAAAGAAGCAGCTCTGGGATACTCCCCATAAGTATGCCTTTGTCTCTTTGGATGATATCCTAATCTTCTTGATGACCATTGAGTTGCACATCACTCACGATGGACAATGGACTTTGTAAAATTGGAGTAGTCTGAATTTCACATGACAACCTTTTCATTTTTGGTTTTCACCTCCAACTTCTGTCTCAAGATGGATCCTAAGAAGACCCAGGCAGTCAGAGATTGGACACAACCATCCAGTGTCTAACAAGTCCAACAGTTCCTGAGGTTTGCTAACTTTTACCAGAAGTTGATCAGGAACTTCAGTTTGGTGGCAGCTCTGCTGACAGCTTTAACTAAGAAACTCTCAGGCCCCTTCATCTGGACCACTGAAGTGGAGGCTGCTTTTGCAGGATTTAAACAGCAGCTTACTTCAGCTCCCATCCTGGTTTCATCTAACCTGGACCACCCCTTCATCATGGAGGTGGACATCACTGACACCCAAATGGGTGCAGTGTTGTCTCAACAATCACCTTCAGACAGTAAATTCCATCTGTGTACTTTCATTTCCAGCCAGCTGGTGCTGGCTGACAGAAACTACAACATCGGGAATCCAGACACAGGGGGAATGGTGTCACTGGTTTGAATGGAGAGGGGGTACCAAAAACCCTTTAATTGTCTGGACAGACCACAAGAACCTGGCCAAGAGTCTGAATTCCAGGTAGGCCAGGTGGTCTCTTCTCTTCAACTATTTTAACTTTGTCCTGACCTATTGACTGGGGTCAAAGACACAAACACCAGACACCTTGTCTCATCAGTTCAAACCCTAAGGAGAGGAGCAACTTGTTTTGCCCCAAGTAGAGGTGATAGCACCAATCCTTTGTGGGATTGATAAGTTGGTTCACAAGGCTGAGACACAAGGGGAGTCTTCTGACGATGGTCCTCCGGGTGGACTTTGACCCAAGCTCCGTTAGGTCACAGGTATTCCAGTCGGGACATTCATCGAGAATAACCACTCACCCAGGGATTACCAGGGTCCTCAAGTTTCCCAAGGGTACTGGTGGCCCAGAATGGCAAATGACATTTGACAATACATGCTGATAGCTGAAGTGTGTATGTGGAACAAGGACCCCATACCAAACTCAAGGGCTCCTCCATCCCTCACCTGTTCTGGTCAGACCATGGGCATACACCTCCATGGACTTCCACTTTCACGGGTCTTCCACGTTCTGGGGGAGGACCATCATCATGGTAGATGCGGATCAGTTTTCAAAGGCCTGCAGCTCCATTGCCTTCGACAAGTTACCATCTGTGGCAGAGGTGGCTGAATTTGTCCGGGACCAGGACTTCCCGGTGAACTGTTGCAATTCGTGTTCTACAATTTGCGTCACATTTCTGGAGTGTGTTCTGTAAGCTGATAGGGACAACATCAAACTTTCCTCTGGGTTCAACCCACAATCCAATAGCCAGATAGAGTGGACCAACCAAGATTTAAAATGGACCCTAAGATGCCTGACCTCAAAGACCTGATGAGTGGTGTGAACATTTGTGGCCAGAAGTTGCCCACAACACTTTACAGCAGTTTGTGCACAGGATGCCACTGTTCAAGTTCCAGTTTGATTGTCCTCTGCCTCTTTCCAGAACAGGAGGCCAAAGTTGGAGTCCCTACAGCTGAAGATCTCATCCAATGCTGCAAGAAAAATAGATTAGGGCAAGAGATTTTGCCAGCCTCTACCTGGAGGGTGGAGACAAGGTGAGGTGAAGGAGAAGACAGGGACATGCCTTACAGCCTGGGCAACAGGTATGGCTGTCCACTCACGATCTGCCTCTAGAAAATTGGCACCCAAGTTCATTGGACCTGTCAACATCATGAGGATAGTAAACCTGGTGACTTACACCTTGCAGCCTCCCAAGACAGGAGAAGAGAGGTACAGCATGAAAGGGGAATGCAGGGTAACAGGTCTGTGTGTCAGGAGAAAAGAGGCACCTGGACTGTGTATCAGGGGATATAAGTTGCTGGGACTGTGTATCAGGGGAATGCCGATCACTGGGACTGTGTATCAGGGGAATGCCGATCACTGGGACTGTGTATCGGGGAATGCCGATCACTGGGACTGTGAATCAGGGGAATACAGGACTCGAGACAGTGTGGAGGTCAGTGCAGAATTCCAGTACTGTGTATGTGTGAACACAGGACTTGGGATACATGAGTGCCAAGATTCCATAAAGTCATTTCCATCCACACTGATCGGCTCTGAACAGGAAGATGCTCCTCTTTGCAACGATGGCTGCTCTTGCCACTTCTCTGGCTGTCGCTGACTGGCAGGAAAGTAAATTCAGTAAAGTGTGCCTTGAGAATGTTGACACTCACTTACCAGTGTGGGAATCAATGTAGGGGAATCAATGCAGATTACACACTCACACACACAATCACACTCACTCACCAGTGTGGGAATCAATGTAGGGGAATCAATGCAGATTACACACTCACACACACAATCACACTCACTCACCAGTGTGGGAATCAATGCAGATTACACACTCACACACACAATCACACTCACTCACCAGTGTGGGAATCAATGTAGGGGAATCAATGCAGATTACACACTCACACACACAATCACACTCACTCACCAGTGTGAGAATCAATGCAGATTACACACTCACACACACAATCACACTCACTCACCAGTGTGGGAATCAATGTAGATTACACACTCACACACACAATCACACTCACTCACCAGTGTGGGAATCAATGCAGATTACACACTCACACACACAATCACACTCACTCACCAGTGTGGGAATCAATGCAGATTACACACTCACACACACAATCACACTCACTCACCAGTGTGAGAATCAATGCAGATTACACACTCACACACACAATCACATTCACTCACCAGTGTGGGAATCAATGCAGATTACACACACACACACACACACACACACACACACACACACACACACACACACACACACACACACACACACACACACACACACTCACCAGTGTGGGAATCAATGTAGATTACATCACACACACACACACACACACACACACACACACACACACACACACACACACACACACACACACACACACACACACACACACACACACACACACACATGTATTTGGATCTGTTGAACACAGACACACACAAACACTCACCAGTATGGGGTCACTGTTGAACACACAGAGACACACACTCATCACTATGGAAATCCCTGCCAAACTGCAATTCTCTTGGAAGTTGATAATCTCGGCAGCCACCAGCTCTGAAGCCACCTCTTTCAAAATCAAAATTGTACTTCACTGCTTCTTGAGGAGTGACCAGCTTTCAGACCCCTCACTATTCTCTGGTGTTGTGTTTCGACTCATCATTAATATCTTTGGTCTTTCATTCTTGCCAGATTCTTTGTCTGTTGTATTTGATGGGTTTTCTGTGAACACAAAGACATTTTTGATACAAAGAGCCCGCAGTTGCTGGAACTTGAAACAACATACACAGCTCTGGAGGAACTAAGTAGATCATGTATAAAGGAAAATGGGCAGTCGATATTTGGGTGGTGATTCTTCATCAGGGTCTGGATTTTCCCTCCACAGATGCTGCCTGAGCCATTGTGTATCTCCCATGGCTCCACAGATACACAGCCATACTGAGTAACCATACAAAATGTCAGAGGAATTCAGCACTGCAGACGGCACCTATGGAGAGGAATAAACAACAGGCAGTTTGGGCCAAAATCCTTTATCAAGATACCCATTGGGGTAGGTGTCTGGTGCCCTTCACTGGGTCCTGATTGATATCCAGGCAATATCTGCCTCCACGGCCACCCAAGCTCCCGGTTACAGGCACTCACCACTCAGTATAAAAATCCTCCCCCTACATCTCTCACCTTTACCCTGCCCCGCCCACCGTAAATGTATGCCCGCTAGTAATGGACATTTCATCCCTGGGGTGCAGGTACCAACTGTCTACTCTGCCCATGTCTCTCGTGATTTTATTGGTTACCTTGTCTGCCAGTTCCCACTGACACAGCACAAATGGCCTCACTCTGTAGCTGAGGGCACCGGGAAGAGCTTCCACCAGCCCGGTCGGTCCCTCTGATCTCACCTCAGCCCAACAATCAGCACTCCCTCACATGTAGCCCTCCTCAGGGCCGAAGCTCTGGAATGGCCTCCCCACCCCTCTCCCATCGATATCTTGGCTGCTCGCTCCAAGGAGTTGGGCATCTACTGAAGTAGCTGAGGACTGAGGAGCATTCAGAAACATGTGTTATAATGAAAGAGCTCCCTTCCAGTCACTTTCACCATCCAGAATTTCTCCCAGTCAGTCCACAGCCCAGCCTGGACCCTCACCCACCCCATCCCTCACCCAGCCTGGGCCCATGCCCAGCCCCATCCCTCACCCAGCCTGGGCCCATGCCCAGCCCCATCCCTCACCCAGCCTGGGCCCATTCCCAGCCCCATCCCTCACCCAGCCTGGGCCCATTCCCAGCCCCATCCCTCACCCAGCCTGGGCCCATGCCCAGCCCCATCCCTCACCCAGCCTGGACCCTCACTCAGCCCCATCCCTCACCCAGCCTGGGCCCATGCCCAGCCCCATCCCTCACCCAGCCTGGACCCTCACTCAGCCCCATCCCTCACCCAGCCTGGGCCCATGCCCAGCCCCATCCCTCACCCAGCCTGGGCCCTCACCCACCCCATCCCTCACCCAGCCTGGGCCCTCACCCACCCCATCCCTCACCCAGCCTGGACCCTCACCCACCCCATCCCTCACCCAGCCTGGGCCCATGCCCAGCCCCATCCCTCACCCAGCCTGGGCCCTCACCCACCCCATCCCTCACCCAGCCTGGACCCTCACCCACCCCATCCCTCACCCAGCCTGGGCCCATGCCCAGCCCCATCCCTTACCCAGGCTTAGACCCTTTCAGGCCGCCCCACCTGAAGCCACATCCAGTCCATCCCAACCCGCACCCTCACCCAGTCCATACTCAATCCCAGTCTGGGGGGCGGGGTGGGAATCTCCCAACACACAGGTTCCTGGGCTCTCGCTGTGCCCACTCACGACAAACCAGCATACTCGGCTCCCTCCAGCCCATGTTCTCATCAGCCCAGACAGACTGAAGAACAAACTACTGGGGGAGCTCAGCTGGTCTGTGCACCAGATCACATACGTGAGAGAGAGGGTTGAGACACGGACTGGAAGATGATGAATGGAGCCAGGTGAGGGAGGGGATAGGAAAGGTGAGGGAGGGGATAGGAAAGGTGAAGCAAGGGAGAAGAACACCACTCAGATTGCTGTGGGGCTGACAGGCAGTGGAACCAGCTGGGCGTTCCAGGTGGCATGACACCTGCTGCAGAAAAACTGAGAAGCTTCTAGAAAGTACTACATTTACTACAGCAACTACAACACATACTACAGAAATACCATGTTTACTAGAAAATTTATTGCATAATTACATGTAATTATATAAAAGAGGGAAGTGGGAGTTATCTGAAAGTGCAGAGTTTAGTGTGCACAGCATCAGGTTGTAGCTGCCCAATGGAGTGCTGTTCTTCAATTACATTTGACCTCAGCCTGGCAGTGGTGAAGGTTCACAAGCAGTCAGGTTGATGCAGGAATGGGAAGGAGAGATGAAATGTATTGTAACCGGAAGTGCAAGGTGGCCATTATGGGTGATCTTGATGATACAAGGAAGGCCGTGTCAGGAGCACTCAATACCAATACGCCCGTTTCAGGCAGGTCCATGCAATGTTTTTTTCTCAGCTGAAAGGGCGGTTTCGATCTTTGAATGGTGGTGAGGGAGGAGGTGATGGGACAAAGTGGTGACTGACAGTGCTGTTTGTCAACTATTTGAATGATGTGGATGACAATGTAACATGATTAGCAGGTTTAATTGGATCTGCTAACACTGATCTGCAGGTTCTTTGCAAGTTAAGAAGAGGCAAATCAAGAAGACTTGTTGATTGCTGCTGTTTCGTTCAGTGTTACAAGAATAAAGAACAAACAAAAGAAAAAATAACAGTGGTCATCTCATACTCAGACTAGAGATACTGACATCCCAACAATAGTCAAGTCAAGTCACTTTTTATTGTCATTTCGACCATAACTGCTGGTACAATACACAGTAAAAATGAGACAGTGTTTTTCAGGACCATGGCGCTACATGAAACAATACAAAAACTCCACAGAACTACGTAAAAACAACACAGAAAAAACTACACTAGACTACAGACCTACCCAGGACTACATAAAGTACACAAAACAGTGCAGGCATTACAATAAATAATAAACAAGACAATAGGCACAGTAGAGGGCAGTAAGTTGGTGTCAGTCCAGACTCTGGGTATTGAGGAGTCTGATGGCTTGGGGGAAGAAGCTGTTACATAGTCTAGACGTGAGAGCCCGAATGCTTCAGTGCCTTTTCCCAGATGGCAGGAGGGAGAAGAGTTTGTATGAGGTGTGCGTGGGGTCCTTCATAATGCTGTTTGCTTTGTGGATGCAGCGTGTAGTGTAAATGTCCGTAATGGCGGGAAGAAAGACCCCGATGATCTTCTCAGCTGACCTCACTATCTGCTGCAGGGTCTTGTGATCTGAGATGGTGCAATTTCCGAACCAGGCAGTGATGCAGCTGCTCAGGATGTTCTCAATACAACTCCTGCAGAATGTGATGAGGATGAGGGATGGGAAATGGACTTTCCTCAGCCTTTGCAGAAAGTAGAGATGCTGCTGGGCTTTCTTTGCTATGGAGCTGGTGTTGAGGGACCAGGTGAGATTCTCCACCAGGTGAACACCAAGAAATTTGGTACTCTTAACGATCTCTACCGAGGAGCCGTCGATGTTCAGTGGAGAGTGGTCGCTCTGTGCCCTCCTGAAGTCAACAACCATCTCTTTTGTTTTGTTCACATTCAGAGACAGGCTGTTGGCTCTGCACCATTCTGTTAGCCACTGCACCTCCTCTCTGTATGCTGACTCATCGTTCTTGCTGATGAGACCCACCACAGTCGTGTCATCAGCAAACTTGATGATGTGATTCAAGCTGTGTATTATTGCACAGTCGTGGGTCAGCAGAGTGAACAGCAGTGGACTGAGCACACAGCCCTGGGGAGCCCCCGTGCTCAGTGTGATGGTGTTGGAGATGCTGCTCCCGATCTGGACTGACTGAGATCTCCCAGTCAAGAAGTCTAGTATCCAGTTGCAGAGGGAGGTGTTCAGGTCCAGTAGGCTCAGCTTTCCAATCAGTTTCTGAGGAATGATTGTGTTGAATGCTGAACTGAAGTCTATGAACAGCATTCAAATAAAATAGCCGGTTTCAAGTGGTGTGACACCTGCTGCAGAACAACTGAGAAGTTTCTAGAAAATACAGAATCAACAATATTACCAGAAAATTTATTGATTACATGTAGTTAAGCAAGCATGGGAAAACTAAACTACAAGAAAAATAACAATTCTACACCCTAATTCAACATTTTCAAGATGACCCCAGAAATAGTGGTGGACAGTTAAATATTTTATCGGAAAGCAAGGTAAATCATTCTCTCGCGTGGGGTGCGCTATTTCACTCACTCTCCTCTTTCCCAGCTGCGGGCTTCCCTCAACATCTCCCTCCCCTACATTACTCCTTCAAATTCTGGCAATCCCCCTTTATCTACCGTTAAGACCATAAGCTATAGGAAAAGAACTAGGCCATTTGGCCCATTGAGATTTCTCTGCCATTTCATCATGGCCGATCCAATTTTCATCTCAGCCCCAATCTCCTGTCTTCTCCTCATATCCCTTCAGGCCCTGACTAATCAAGAATCAATCAACTTATGCCTTAAATATACATAAAGGCTTGGTCTCCACAGCTGCCTGTGGCAAAGGATTCCACAGATTCTCCACTCTCTGGCTGAAGTAATTCCTCATCTCTCTTCTAAAAGGATGCCTCTCTATTCTGAAGCTGTGTCTTCTGTTCTTAGACTCTCCCATCACAGGAAACATCCTCTCCACCTTTCACCATTCAATAGGTTTCAATTAGATTACCCCTCATTCGTCTGAACTCCAGCAAATACAGGCTCAATGCCATCAAATGGTCTTCATGTGATAAGCCATTTAATCCTGGAATCATTTTTGTGAGCCACCTTTGAACCCTCTCCAGTTTCAGCACATCCTTTCTAAGATAAGGGGCCTAAAGCTGCTCACAATATTCCAAGTGAGGCCTCACCAGTGCTTTATAAAGTCTCAACATCACATCCTTGCTTTTGTATTCTAGTCCTCTTGAAATGAATGCTAACATCGCATTTGCCTTTCTCACCACAGACTCAACCTGCAAATTAACCTTCAGAGAATTCTATACAAGGACTCCCAAGTCCATTTTGTGCCCAAGTTTTTTTGTAATTTCCCTCCATTTACAATATAGTCAACCCTTTCGTTCCTTTTATCAAAATGCATTACCATACACTTCCCGATACTGTATTCCTTCTACCACTTCTTTGACCATTCTCCTAACCCATTTTAAGTCCTTCTGTAGCCTATTTCCTCAAAACTACCCGTCTTCCACCTATCTTCATATCGTCTGTAAATTTTGCAAAAACTCCATCCATACCATCATACAAATCATTAACATATAATGTTAGAAAAATCAGTTCCAACACAGACATCTGTGGAACACCACTAGTCACCAGCAGCCAAACAGAAAATGGTCCCTTAATTACCTCTCTTTGCCTCCTGCCAATCAGCCACTGTTTTATCCATGTTTGAATCTTTCCTGGAATAACATTGGCTCATAACTTGTTAAGCAACCTCATGCATGGTGCCTTGTCAAAGGTCTTCTGAAAATCCAAGTACACAACATCAACCGATTCTTCTTTGCCTATCCTGCTTCTTATTTAGAATAGAACATTACAGCACAGTACAGGCCCTTCAGCCCTCCATGTTGTGCCAACCCAAATAATCCTTAAAAAAAGAGTACTAAACCCACACTACCCCATATTTGACTCCCCTCTGACTCTATCACACTGAGCACTGGATCCCCACAAAGCTGTGTGCTCAGCCCATTGCTGTTTATACTGCTAACACATGACTGTGCAGCCAGATTCAAGGGGAACCTGATCATTAAATTTACTGATGATACCACAGTGGTGGGGCTCATCAGCAAAAATGATGAAATAATGTACAGAGAGTAGGTCAAACACCTAGAGAGCTGGTGCAGTGACAACAACTTGATGCCTAATGTCACCAAAACCAAGGAGATGATCGTTGATTTCAGACGGTCTCAGCCTGAGCACACACCCCTCAGCATCAGCGGCTCCACAGTGGAGAGAGTGGGAAAACATCAAGTTCCTTGGGGTGCAGATCTCGGACAATCTCACCTGGTCCAGGAACACCACTGGGATTGTGAAACGGGCCCAGCAGAGATTGCATTTTCTGAGGAAACTTAAACAAGCATCACTCCCCACTAACATCTTAACTACATTCTACAGAGGAGTGGTTGAGAGTGTGCTGACCTTTTGCATCACAACCTGGTACTCCAGCTGCAGTGCTGCCGACAAAAAAAGCCTTGCAGAGGGTGGTTAGGGGAGCAGAGAAGGTTATTGGGGTCTCCCTACCTTCTGTCCAAGACCTCTTTCAGAGTCAATGCCTCCAGAAGACACGGTACATCATTAAAGACCCCTCACACCCTCTTCATAACCTGTTTGTTCTTCTGCCATCAGGTAAACGTTACAGGAGCATCAAAACTAAAACCACAAGGCTACTAAACAGCTTCCTCCCACAGGCAGTCAGACTGCTAAATAGCTGCTCTACCTGACTCTGCTTTGCACACTTTTAACTTGCACTGGACACTTATAACTTGATTTTAACTGACATGTGGCTGTTGTGTTTACTATTTATTGTTGTGTTTGTTATGTTATGATTGCACTTGCCCCTGGGAAACACTGTCTCATTCTGCCCTGCAGAGCTGAGGTATGGTTGGAATGATAATAAAGTTTTTGAATCTGAATCTGAATTTTAGACATTTCTTCAAAGAATTACAACAGATTTGTCAGGCAAGATTTTCCCTTGAAGAAACTATGCTAACTATGGCCTATTTTATCAAGTGCCTCCCAAGTATCCTGAGAACTCATCCATAATAATCGACTCCAATAACTTCCCAACCACTGAGGTCAGACTAACTGGCCTATAGTTTCCTTTCTTCTGCCTCGCCTCCTTCTTGAAGAGTGGAGTGACATTTGCAATTTTTCAGTCTTCTGGAACTATTCCAGAATCTAGTGACCATTACTAATGCCTCCACAATCTCTTCAGCCACCTCTTTCAGAACACTAGGGAGTACACCATCTTGTCTAGGTGACTTATCTACCTTTAGATTTTTCAGTTTCCCAAGAACCTTCTCTGTAGCAATGGTAACTTCACACATTTCATGACCCCTTGACACCAGGAACTCCCGAATCACAAGATTCTCAAATGATTCTAAATCATTTAAATGATTTAAATCATCCTTAAAGATAGGTGAGATACTGGAGGACATCTAAAGTTGTTCTGCTGTTTTAAGAAAAAAGGCTCTTAAAATTAAACCACAAAATTATAGGCTTACATCAGTAGTGAGAAAGCTATTGTAAGGTATTCTAAGGGACTGGATATATGATTATTTGGACAGAAATGGACTGATTAAGGATATTCAACATAGCTTTGTGTATGCTAGGTTATGTCTAACCAATTTTATAGAGTTTTTCATGCAAGTTACCAGGAAAGTAGATGAAGGCAAGGCAGTGTATGTTGACTATCTGGATGGTAGTAAGGCATCTGATAAGGTCCTGCATGGAAGATTAGTCAAGAAGGATCAGTTACTTGGCATTCAAGATGAAGTAATAAATTGGATTAGAAATTGGCTTTGTAGGAGAAGCTAGAGAGTGGTCATAGATGGTTGCCTATCTGACTGGAGGCCTGTAACTAGTGGTGTGCCACAGGGATTGGTACTGGGTCCGTCGTTGTTTACCATCATTGATATAGATGACAATGTAAGTAACTGGATCAGCAAATTTGCTGATGTCACCAAGATTGGGTGTATAGTGGACAGTGAAGGTGGCTGTCATGGCTTGCTGCGAGATCTGGACCAGCTGGAAAAGTGGCAAATGGAATGTATTTATTTATCTTTGCCATACAGTGCTGAGTAAGCCTTTCAGCCCCTTCTTTTTTTATAATATATTTTCATTGAAGGAATGACACAATACAGAATACATAATGGATTACATTTTCCTCCATTTTGCTTTTATATCTTACCCCTTAACAAATCTCCCCTCACCCACCCTCCCTGAACATACCATGGCAGCTAATGTATTTACAATACAACAATTCACAAATACAAGTACGGACATTTCACAGCCATACCCCCACACTACTTCGAGACGAAGGCCCACACACATCCACAACATGTCAGATGATCCAAAATACACTCATGTTACAATTCATCAACCACCCTGTGAGGTAAACCATATGCGTGTTAAAAGTGAGGCAACTTCCCAAGTACAATCAAATGCCCTCAACTGGTAGGTAATTCCTTAAGACTCCCAAAATATGACAAGAAAGGCCCCATTTCGAATAGAACTTTTTCACTGACACCCTCAAAGTGAATTTAATCTTTTCTAATTTCAGAAAAAACATTACGTTCTCTAACCAAGTAGCAGAAAATGGGGGAGTGGCAGAATTCCAGACCAGCAAGATTCTCCAACAGGCCAATAGTAATGTAAATGAAATTATGTCCAACTGGCTTGCATTTAAACCCAAAACATCATCTGCCACACCAAATACAGCTATAAGCAGGCAAGGTCTCAGTGTCACCCCCAAAACCTCAGTGATAATTTTAAAAACCAGTGCCCCTTCTTGCCGTGCCACTCAGCAATCTATAATTTATCCCTAGCCTAATCATGGGGCAATTTACAATGACCAATTAACCTCCCAACTGGTACTTCTTTGGAAAGTGTGTAAAGGTTAAAGGGATCGTGAGAGGAAAGTTCATGACATCCATTAGTTTTTGTACTAGTTGGACATTCTTGATTGGGATCCTGTAGCAATTAGAAACCTTCTTTGTCTTTTTAAGTTTCTAAAATTATGAACAGCTCCCAAACCATATCAAAAATCAGTATAGATACCAGCTGATTATCTTTCCTCCAATTCACAGACTTCAATCAAAGCTTTTAGTCTTGCCTTTTGCACAGAAGTACAAGAGCTTTGTTTCCTGAAGCCAGCATTTCAGTTCAGAAGCACCTATTTGAATTCCTTTTTCAATGGTTGATGAGTCATTCCTGTATAGAATGAGATCTTCACTCAGGGTTTATTATTGCAGATGCAATACGCAATGTCATCTTTAAAGTTTGAAATTCTTTCTGTTGTTCTTCATTGAGAATCACAGGAACGTCTAAGCACTTATTGTCCTTCAGCGGGTTGTTGAATGGTTGAGCAATAGTTGATAATCTGTCACTGGCTTGTCAATACATTCATTAACAATGGTTTCATCTTCAGTCCAGTGTGTCTACACTCCCTTGGTCTTTATTGGAGCAAGCTATGACATTGCTGTCAATCTTATTGTGTTATCACTGCCATCCTGACTTGAGTTCCACGTCATGTTTCTCCTGCAATTCCTCCAAGTTCAAATGGTGTTGCTGTTTTGGAGGACTCTTTGATGTGGGCTGTAATTCCTCAAGAGTTCAGATGGTGAAACAGTTTGATGATTCCCTGGGTAGAACACTAGCAGTATCATCAGTAGCAGGACCTTCCCCTTGAAGTGGCAACTGCACTTTCAATTTGTTTCTAAGATTAACACATTTCGATTGAATTAAAAACATCAGAGGTTCTGCAGATGCTGGAGATCCAAAGCTACACACAAACACAAGTTCACCAGCATTTTGTGTGTGTGACTTAGATTGAATTGCCCTCTTGTTCTTTACATTTTGCTGTCCTATCTTGCTCTTTCTTTAGTTTATCGCAAGTTGGTCATTTCTTTCCATTAGCGAATACTATACACATCCTGTTAACTCTTTCACTCGCTCACAGTTGATCAAACCCTACACAGTCTTATCTCTAAATCAGCAGAGCAATTTTCCAGACTTAATGCATGCCTTGTCTTAATAAACTTAACATATTAGGTAGTTTTCATCCAGACTGTTTTGTTAACTTCATCCAGTTTAAATGTTTTATCTAGATAAAAGTTCTCAGAAGGTTTCACAACTTTGTTTTACTTCCCTTGGACAGAACATGTGGAGCATCTCACTACAGTGTGAATTGCTGACGTATATTCAGGCTGGATGACTGAGTAGATCCCCTCCCACACACAGAGCAGGTGAATGGTCTTTTTTCCACTGTGGACTCACTGTGTGTCTGCAGGTAAGCTGTGAGTAAATCCCTTCCTACACTGATAGAAGGAGAATGATATGTCACTGCAATCAATTCTCTGGCAATTCAGAAAGTCAGATGTCAGGCATTCCGAATCCCTTGCATAGTCAATGCATCAATGCAGTTGAAAACTGATCTCCAGTGAATAAATGCTGGAACACCCTGGATCCAGTGTGTTACACTGAGTTACAACAGAAAAGGTCATTTCAAACACAAAGTACGTTTCCAGCTGGGATGAGACACATCTTCATCTTGGTGTTTCCAAGAAAATATCTGGTCACTCCTTAATATCTGGACAGAGACAGCAAAACAGATGTGGTGTTGTGCTTGAGGTTCCCATACACAAATTTTCTGCCGATTCTAACCTATAACAAATTTGCAAAACACATCAATGGGTGATGGAGAATATTTCAGGTGAGATTTTAGACTGTGGTGAGCTCTGACATCACATTGTTACAAAGTTCAACTCAAGTTGGAGGAATTCCCCATCTTCTAACTGGCCACAGTTCAGGCATCCTGACTCACCATCTGATTGTATCACTGTCCATACCAGAATGGGCCATTTCTGCCCTTCATCAATCTGTGGCTTGGCTCAGTTTGTCTCTCTCCATTAGTATTATCTCAAGTTCTGGTCATGTCCCACAGTGCTACAAAGAGCACTTGATAATACATATCTGATCCTAGAGATTGTCTATCTAGTCTGACCCCCTCCCCCCAGTTGATTGGCAGGGGTGAACATCACAATGGCAATGACAATGAATATGGTGTGGAGGGCAGTAGTCTTTCTCACTGGAGTGCGGCAATTTTCTGATGTGGAAGCTACAGGTTAGTTGTTATCTAGGACAAAGGTGTATAATGTACCCAGAGAGAATGGTACAAAACAAGTTCACACGTATAGAAACCTCCAGAACAATCAGAGATAGAAATAAAAGTGATTTTCTCAAGAACCAGATCATTCACGAGGTTGAGGGAGTGATAGAGAGGACATATAAAGAAGTAGTTACACCCAAGGTGCAGGACACTGGAAACTGAGTGACAGTCAGGAAGGAGAAAGCGGTTAAACAGCCAGTGCAGATAACCCCTGTGGCCACAACACTCAACACAGGTATACCACTTTGGAGGGGATGACCTAGCAGAGGGAAGTCTCAACAGTCAGGTCTCTACGATTCAGAAGGGAAGTGCGATAAGAGGCGAGCTGTGGTGACAGATTCGTTAGATAGGGGAAAAGAAAGAGGTTCTGTGGACGAGAATGTGATTCCTGGATGGTGTGTTGCCTCCCAGGTGCCACAGTCTGGGACATCTTGCACTGAGTCCACAGATTTCTTAAGTAAAAGGTTGAACACCCAGAAGTCGTGGTCCAAGTAGGTACCAATGATATAGGAAGGGTGATGAGGTTCTGCAAAGTGAATTCAGAGAGTTAATGGCAACTTAAAGATCAAGAATCCAGGATTGTGATCTCAGGATTGCTGGCCATGCCACATGCTAGTGAGGCCAGAACTAGGAAAATTATACAGTTTAATATGTGACTCAGGAGTTGGTGTAGGAGGGAAGGCATACAACTTCTGGATCTTTAGGGTCTCTTTCAGAGGAGGTGGGACCTGTACAAAAGAGACGGTATGCACTTGAACAGAAAGGAGACTAATATCCTAGTGGGAAGGTTTGCTAATGCTCCATACTGGAGTTTAAACTAGCATTGCAGAGGGATGGGAACCAGAGTGTCAGAACAGATAGCGGAGTGGTTGAGGAGACAGATGTTGTTAACACCTCAGGCAAAGTCAGGAACGAAAAGGTTGAGCATGTTGTGACTAATATCCTGAGCAGTGTAAGAAGTATCATTGGAAAAGTGGATGAGCTCAGGCATGGTTCAACACCTAGAATTATGACATTGTAGTCATTAGTGAGACTTGGTTGCATGAGGGGCAGGACTGGCAGCTCAATGTCTCAGAGTTCTGTTGTTTTTGACGTGATAAGAGCCTGGAGAACTCGACATTGAGGTATTAAGGGTGGAACTAAGAAATAAGAAAGTTTGACCATGGGGCTATATTACAGACCACCCAACAATTCGAGGGATTTAGAGAAACAAATTTGCAGAGAGATTGTAGACTGTTGCAGGAATATAAATTGTTATCGCAGGTGAATTCACAAATTTACAGAGATTACAGACAGTTTCAAGGAACTTAAGATTGTTCTATTAGGTGATGTCAACTTTCCACATGTTTACTGGGACTCTCATAATGTAAATGGACTAGGTGGGATAGAGTCTGTCAAATGCGTTCAGATGAGTTTTATTCATCAGTACATTAAGTCCCAAGAGAGAATGTGTGATACTGGATCTGCTATTAGGAAATGAAAGAGGGCCGGTGGCAGGTGGCAGAAATTTGTATAAGTGAACACTTTTCATCTAATTGTCGTAATGCCTTTAGTTTCATAGTAAATATGCGAAAAGATAGGTCTGGTTGGCAGGCTGAGAGTCTAACTTGGAGAAAGGCCAATATGGATGGTATGAGAATGGATCTGGCAGGTGTGGATTGGGACAGGTTGTTTCTGGCAACAAAAAGGAGGTTCATTGCTGGGAGGCACAAATGAGGTGCTTGTGGAGAATAATAAATGCAAAAGAGCACTTAAAAAAGGAATCAGGAGGGCTAAAAGAAGTCATGAGGTTGCCCTGGAAGACAAGATGAAAGAGAATCATAAGGAGTTCTACAGATAAGTTAAGAGCAAAACAATTGCAAAGGATGAAATTGGTTCTCAGGAAGATCAGAGTAGTAATCCATGCGTGGAACCAAAAGAGATTAGGGAGACCTTAAATCTTTTTTGCATTTGTGTTTACTTAGAAATTGACACAGGGTCTATATCATTGATTGAGAGAAGTTTGGATAAGTACATGGATAGTAAGTGTATAGAGGGTTTTGGTCCTGGTGCAGGTCCATGGGAGTAAGTAGATAAAATGATTGTCACAGACTAGGATGGCCAAAGAACCTGGTAGTGCACTGAACTTTCTCTGACTCTGAAGGAAGCAAGGAAGGATTTTGTTCTTTCCCCCGCCCAGACGTCACTAGTTGATATTTTCATTCACTGGAAGGTAGACTCTTCACCTGAGATTAACTCTGAACTATATTTTAGTTCAGAGTTCCCAATACCTGGATTTAGATGACTGGAGCTCGACAGTATCTGGGAGAACCATCTGCTCCCATTTGTTCCACATTGCTTCCAAATGGACACGGACTAGCTAGCAATATACTGGTAGTGTCACTCATGGCTGCTTCTTTACCCAGAAAACCCCACCAAAGAGATCTCGGTCTATCCGTCATGGACCCAGTGAGGTAGTGTCCAAGAATTCAATTCACTGGTGTTTCTGCAGGTTGGATGCTCAGATGAATCGCTTCCCACACACGGAGCGGGTGAACGACTTCTCCCCTGTGTGACTTTGCTGGTGTATCCGCTGGTGCAGTAGCCCAGTGAATCCCTTCCAAAATGAGAGGCAATGAATGGCATCTCACTGCTATCAGCTCTCTGGCTGTTCATCAGGTCGGATCACAGACGTGTTCATAGATTCCGGTTCTCCTTGCTTCAACTGGTGTGTTGTCTTCTCAATCATCTCCTCCTGCATATCCTAGTGGGAATAGAAGGATTCTTTTCTAGTTGGCGGCCAGTGACTAGTGGCGTTCTGCAGGGGTCTCTGTTGGGACCGCTTCTTTTTATACCATATATCAATGATTTAGATGATGCAGCTTCAGCTTCACAATCATCTCCTCCTCCACATGCAAGGATCAGTGACATTCAAATGCTGAGCAACTGATGTGCTGTTGTGTTTGAGATTCCCATACCCAAATCCCTAGTCTTTTCTATCCTGTAAGAAGTTTATGCAACTGTCTCAGAGACATGTTTCATTGAGATGTTTATTTTATATGTTTTTGTCATAAATTCATGATTATTTTATCATCTTAAAATAATGTTTGATTGAAAATTTTGTGCCTTTTCTGTAAGGTTTTATTTAGAGTGTAACAGGTCACATGACCAGAGTTTAATAAGAGCATGACTGTGGCATTATGGGTCAGAACCAACATGGAAGGAGAGAAACACATATGGCACTAAAATAACCTTATTCTGCATGTGGTCCAAGAGGCGCACATGGTCATTGTTTTTTATTTGTTTTATATAATGTTGTTGATGTGCCTTTACATGGACAGTGTGATACGTTTTTAGTGATTTTATTTGATTTCAGCACACTTTTGTTGTGCTGACGTGTTTTTAAGAGCTGTTTATCGGCAGACTTTACAGACTTGAGAGACTTTGACAGACTGAGAGATGTATGTTTCAAACCTTTTATGTCCTTTATTTTCTTGTAGCTTTCACGGTGACTGCTGAAGAAAGAGAGAAATAAAAACAAATCTTCAAAGACAATAGTATGTTGCGTGGCCATTATTTCACTGGACCATTGCAGTTACAGTTTACAAAGTACATAAATGGGAGACAAACACTATTGCAGCTAAGATCATGTTAGTCTTTTCCATGACCTCTGATACCACACTGTTACAGTGAGTCTCCAAACAGTTTCGAGGAAATTGGACACGGCATCAAATTCATGGCATGTCTGTATCAAAATGGGTCATTTCTGACCTTCATCAATCTGATGTGGCTCGGTTTCTCTCTCTCATAGAGTACAACACAGAAACAGAACTTCGGCCCATCTAGTCTCTGCCAAACCATTAATCTGCCTGCTCCCCTTGACCTGCACCCAGACCTTATACCTCCATACCCCTCCCATCCATGTACCAATCCAGTTCAATCTCTTTAATATTGAAATCAACCACACATCCATCATTTGTGCTGGCAATTCATTCCACACTCTCACCAGCCTCTGAGCACAGAGTTTCCCCTTAAACATTTCACCTCTCACCCTTAACCCATGACCTCTATTTGTAGTCTCATCCACCCTTAATGGAAAAAGCCTGCTTGCATTTACCCTATCCAAACTTCTCATAATTGTGTATACCTCTATCAAATCTCCTCTCAGTCGCCTATGTTCTAGAAAATAAAGTCCTAACATCAAGACGTACGAAAAAGCTGGATGAACTCAGCAGGTCGGGCAGCATCCGTTGAAAGAAGTAGTCAACGTTTCGGGTCGAAACCCTTCATCAGGACTAAAGAAGGAGGGGCAGGGGCTCTATAAAGGTAAGGGGAGGGTGAAAAACCAATCAGAGGAAAGACCAAGGTGTGGGGGAGGGGAAGCAGGGAGGGGATAGGCAGGAGAGGTGAAGAAGGAATCTAAGGGGAAAGCACTATGGGTAGTAGAAGGCAGAGTCATGACAGGTGATAGGCAGCTAGAAGAGGAGACAGAGTGAAGGTGGGATGGGGGAAGGGAGAGGGAGGGAATTACCGGACGTTGGAGAATTCGATGTTCATACCAAGGGGCTGGAGACTACCCAGACGGTATATGAGATGTTGTTCCTCCAACCGAAGTTTGGCCTCATCATGGCAGTAGAGGAGGCCACGTATGGACATATCCGAATGGGAATGTGAAGGAGAGTTGAAGTGAGTGGCAACCGGGAGATCCTGTCTGTTGTGGCGGACGGAGCGGATTTGCTCGACAAAGTGGTCCCCCAATCTGCGTCGGGTCTCGCCGATGTAGAGGAGGCCGCACCGGGAGCACCGGATGCGATAGATGACCCCAACAGACTCACAAGTGAAGTGTTGCCTCACCTGAAAGGACTGTTTGGAGCCCTGAATGGTGGTAAGAGAGGAGGTGTAGGGACAGGTGTAGCACTTACGCTTGCAGGGACAAGTGCCAGGTGGGAGAGTAAGTGTAAGTGTAAGTGCTACACCTGTCCCTACACCTCATCTCTTACCACCATTCAGGGCTCCAAACAGTCCTTCCAGGTGAGGCAACACTTCACTTGTGAGTCTGTTGGGGTAATCTATCGCATCCGGTGTTCCCGGTGCGGCCTCCTCTACATCGGCGAGACCCGACGCAGATTGGGGGACCACTTCGTCGAGCACCTTCGCTCCGTCCGCCACAACAGACAGGATCTCCCGGTTGCCACTCACTTCAACTCTCCTTCACATTCCCATTCGGATATGTCCATACGTGGCCTCCTCTACTGCCCTGATGAGGCCAAACTTCCGTTGGAGGAACAACATCTCATATACCGTCTGGGTAGTCTCCAGCCCCTTGGTAAGAACATCGAATTCTCCAATTTCCGGTAATTCCCTCCCTCTCCCTTCCCCCATCCCACCTTCACTCTGTCTCCTCTTTCAGCTGCCTATCACCTCTCATAACTCTGCCTTCTTCTACTACCCATAGTGCTTCCCCTTTAGATTCCTTCTTCACTTCTCCTACCTATCCCCTCCCCCACCCCTTGATCTTTCCTCTGATTGGTTTTCCACCCTCCCCCCACCTTCTTTAGTCCTGACGAAGGGTCTCGACCTGAAACATTGACTGCTCCTTTCAATGGATCCTGCCCGACCTGCTGAGTTCATCCAGCTTTTTTGTACGTCTTGATTTGACCACAGCATCTGCAGTGCACTTTGTGTTTAAAGTCCTAACATCGTCAGCCTATCCCTATAACTCAGGTCTCAAGTCCCAGCATACTCTTGTAAATTTCCTCTGCATTCTTTCAAAAGTATTTACATCTTTCCTGCAGATAGACGACCAAAACCTGGACACAACATTGTATAGAACTTCAACATACCATCCCATCTCCTGTACTCAATATACTGACTGATAGATGCCAATGTGCCAAAAGCATTCTTTATTCTGCTGTCTACCTGTGATGCTACTTTTAAGGAATTATGGATCTGTATTCCCAGATACTTCTGTTCTGCTCTACTGCTTATCTGGTGTGTTTGGTCTTCCAAACTGTAACATCGCACATGAAAATCCTTCTGCCATTTTTCATCTCGTTTTTCCAGCTAGTCCAGATCCTGCTGCAAGCTTTGATAGTCCTCTCACTGTCCACTACACTCCCAATCTTGGTGTCATCTGCAAATTTGCTAATTCCATTTACCATGTAATTATCCAGATTGTTCATATAGATGAAAAAAAACTGGACCCAGCACCAATTCCTGCAGCACACCACTAGTCACAGGCTCCAGTCAGAGAGGCAACCACTTGCTGGCTTCTTCTTCGAAGCCAATGTCTAATCTAGTTTAGTACATCATCCTGAATGCCAAGTGAATGAAGCTGCTTGACCAACCTCCCATGTGGATCCTTGTCAAAGGCCTTACTAATGTCCATGTAGACAACATGCACTGCCTTGCCTTCATCATTTTTCCTAACACCCTCAAACAATTCTATCAGATTCTTTAAACAGAACTTACCACACCCACAGAGCCATGCTGACTGTCCCTAATCAGTCCCTGTCTATCCAAATGCTCATATATACGGTCGCTTAGAATATCTTCCAATAACTTTTCTACTACTGGTGTCAGGCTCACCAGCCTATAAATGCTCCACCTGCTCCTACACCTCGTTTCTCACTACCATTCAGGACCCCAAACAATCCTAGGTGAGGTAACACCTCACCTGTGACTCCGTTAGGGCTATATACTGTGTCTGCTGCTCCCAGTGTGGCCTCCTATACATTGGTGAGACCTGACGCAGACTGGGAGACCACTTCTCTGAGTAGCTACGCTCCATTTGCCAGAAAAAAATGTGGGATCTCCAAGTGGCCACACATTTTAATCCCACTTCCCACTCCCATTCCGACATGTCAGTCAATGGCCTCCTCCACTGTCATGATGATGGCACACTCAGGTTCGAGGAACATCTTTTATTCTGTTTGGGTAGCCTACAACCTGATGGCATGAACATTGATGTCTCAAACTTCTGGTAATACCCTCCCCCTGCACCATTCCCCATCCCCTTTTCCCTCTTTCACATTTTCTCCTTGCCCGCCCATCACCTCCCTCTGGTGCTCCTCCCCACTTTCCTTTTTTTTCATAGCCTTCTGTCCTCTTCTGTCAGACTCCCTCTTCTCCAGCCCTGTATCTCTTTTACCAATCAACTTCCTAGTTCTTTACTTCATCCCTACCCTTCAGATTTCACCTATCACATTGTGTTTCTCTCTGCCCTCCCCATACCTTTAAATCTATTCCTCAGCTTTTTTTTCTCCAGACCTGCCGAAGGGTCTCAACCCGAAACATCGACTTACTCTTTTCAATAGATGCTCCTGGCCTGCTGAGTTCCTGCAGCATTTTGTGTGCATTGCTTGGCCAGCATCTGCAGATTTTCTCTTGTCTGGAATTTCCTGGTTTATTTTTAGAACAACAGTAGCTATCCATTAATCCTCCTTTACCTCACCCGTGGCTAAGGATATTTTAAATATCTCTTGCAAGATACCTGCAATTTCTGCTTTAGGAAATATTGAAGCAGGACTAGTTCCTCAAGTCCTGTAAATAACCTTGTAAATTTCCTCTGCATTCTTTCAAACTTATTTATATCTGTCCTGCAGATAGGTAACCAAAACCTGGACACAACACTTTATAGACCAACATTTTAACCAATTTCAAAGCATTCTTTATTCCCCTGTCTACCTGTGATGCTATTTTTAAGGAATTATGGATCTGTATTCCCAGATACTTCTGTTCTGCTCTACTGCTTGACTGGTGTGCTTGGTCTCCAAAATGTAACATCTCACATTAAAATCCTTCTACCAGTTGTCAACTCATTTTTCCAACTGGTCCAGATCCTGCTGCAAGCTTAGATAGTCCTCTCACTGTCTACTATACTCACAGTCTAGCAGCCAACTGCAAATTTGCAGATTCAGTTTACCACATTATCATCCAGTTGGTTGATATAGATGACAAAAAAATGGACCCAGCACTAATCCCTGCAGCTCACCACTGGTCACAGGCTCCAGTCAGAGGGGCAACCACCTACAACCAATTGCTGGCTTCTTCTGCAAAGCCAGTGTCTAATCCAATTTAGTACATCATCCTGAATGCCAAGTGAATGAGGCAGCTTGATCAACCTCCCATGTGGGACCTTGTCAAAGGCCTTGCCAACGTCCATGTAGACAACATGCAATGCCTTGCCTTCATCAATTTTCCTGCTAATATCCTCAAAAAATTCTATAAGATTTGTTAGACATGACTTACCATGCACAAAGCCATGCACTGTCCCTAATCAGTCCCTGTCTATCCAAATACTCATATTTCCAATCGCTTAGAATGCCTTCCAGTAACTTTCCCATACCGCCTTTAATTTCCTGGCTTATTTTTAGAGCCTTTTAAAAACAACAGAACAGCAGTAGCAATCCATTAATCCTCCTGTACCTCACTCATGACTAAGAATGTTTCAAATATTGTTGCTAGGGCAGGTACAATTTTTCCCAAGCCCCTCTACACATCAGATTCCTAAATTTTCTTCCCATTTACAAAATAGTCAATGCCTTAATTCCTTCTACCAAAGTGCATGATCATACACTCTCTTACACTATATTCCATCTGTCACTTAGTTGTCCATGCTCCTAATCTGTCCAAGTCCTTCTGCTGACCCCCTGCTTCTTCAAAATTACCTGCCCCTCCACCTAACTTTGTATTGTCTGCAAACCTGGCCACAACATCATCCATTCTGTCATCCAAATCTTTGACATATAATATGAAAAAAGGCGGTCCCAACACAGACCCCTGTGGAACACCATTCAATAGTCACCAGCAACCAACCAGAAAAGGCTCATTAACCCACTGCTCCACACCCCCAAACCAAACACCACTACCTTACCATTTCCAGTTAGTAACCATTATGCGCAGACTCTCCTGAGCCTAGCTTCACTTTATGAATATCCAATCAATATATATAGTATATAAGCTATGTACAGACATTTTTGTTATTGTGTTCTTTATCTTATTAGAAAATAAAAACAAGGATGTACTGCTAAAGCTTAATAAGATACTGGTGAGTCCTCATTTGGAGTATTGTGAGCCGTTTTGGGCCCCTTATCTAAGAAAGGAGAGGGTTCAAAGGATGTTCACAAAAATGATTCTGAAATTGAAAGACACATTATATGGGGAACGTTTGATGTCTCTGGGCCTGTACTCACTGGAATTCAGAAGAATGAGGGGAGATCTTATTAAAACCTATCGAATGTTGAAATGCTTCAGTGGAGTGGATCTAGAAAGGATGCTTCCTATGGTGGGGAAGTCAGAGATCAAAGGACACAGCCTCAGAATAGGGGGGTGTCCAATTAGAATGTGGCTGAGGAGGAATTTCTTCAGCCACAGAGTGGTGACTCTGCAGAATTTGCTGCCACAGTCAGTTGTGTAGTCCAAGTTACTGGGTATATTTAAGGCAGAGGTTGATAGATTCTTGATTAATCAGGGCATGAAGGGATACTGGATAAAGGCAGGTGTTTGGGCGGAGAGGGAAAATTGGATCAGCCATAATGAAATGGCAGAGCAGACTCGATGGGCCACCTGGCCTCATTCTGCTCCTATATGTTACCCTCTTATTTTTGGCATGTCCTGGACAACGTGAAGTTACACCCACAGTGTCCCACCTCTTGACGTACATGACTCAGAATGATGTCTGAGTGATGGAGATCCTTTGCCAATATTACAGCCTGTTAGGCTCTTCAGGCATGGCAGCCCTACTAAGCCGTCCACCAACTCTCAGACACTATCTTCAAGAGCTGTATTAAGCTTGAAAATATGGTTGTTCTTTTTCACACTTTCTCTATTTTGCAAACTTGAGAATTCATCAGGAAAGCTGTTTCTTTGGCAAAATTCGGTGATCTCCCTTTCAGCCTTTCTGAGCTCCTCCACTAAGAGACAATCTCAGCTATTCTGACCCTTGGTTTTCCCAATCTTTCTCCCCAAGGAAATACCCTTGTTCTTCATCCGAGTCAGACTGAGCAAGAGCAATATTGAATTGCTTCCTCTTCTGACTAAGAAACAAGAGCAGGTTCGTAAATCTCAGAATCTAGGCCACTGGTTTCCTCAAATGAGTCCAGAATGAGAAATGATAGATTATAGCTGTTATCATGTCCACCTCCTCTTCAACCTGCATGGTATCCATTGTAACACTCTTTTTGACTTCCAGATCATCTAGGAGAAGTTCTCCAGCACAATTGGGATTCACTGACTGTTCCCTTTAAGGCTGAAGAAGATACCGAGGCCCTGACACCCACATCTCATTCTTCAGGAACGCTTTCATCTTCAACCCTCTTGAGGCTATGTCTGACAGGTTGCCTGCAGTGTTGACATTGAACATAGAAATCTACAGCACATTACAGGCCCTTTGACCCACAATGTCATGCTGACCATGTAACCTACTCTAGAACCTGCCTAGAATTTCCTACCGCATCACACTCTATTTTTCTAAGCTTCATGTACCTATCTAAGAGTCTCTTAAGAAATGACACCTTAAGAATTTCTGAGACTCTGCTTGCACTGAAGGTTCTGAACCTAGAAGTTTCATTCTTGATATGCCTCAGCAGAGAAGTACTATCAGTCAGAAACTCTGAGTCAGGAAGCTGCTTGTGTGGCTCCTTCCTCCACAAGTTGTCCACACGATTGCCATCATAGCAGCAGTGAGCTCCATGTGAGGGTTGGAAACTGACTTCAACAGAGCTTCCCTAGATTTTCCTATGGTAAAAGATTTGTGCACCTGAGTGTCTTTGTTGTGCAACAACAGGTAGGTTATTACTCCATCGCCATCTTCAATTGTGTATGTAAAATAGTGTAACTGTGCAGCAGTACCTTCAAAATCCAGGGGTTTCAAACGTCTAATAACTTTGAAATCTTCAACTGGCAGAGTTCTTCCAATCAGCTTGTCCGCTCATGAGCAGCTGATATTGTACAGTGTCATCCCAGCCAAGCCCTTTCTTACATTGATCTTGTAAGATCTTTTTAGCAGATAGAATCACTGGACTCAAGATTCCTAGAGATTCATAGATGGTCTAACTGTGGAGAGGAACATCTTTTAGGTGAGTGGCCTAACTTGGATCGTGACTGTAAACTTGAAAGTATCAGACTAAATGCACCATTGCATACCTAGAACTAACTCCACTGAAGGAGTACATTGATCCAAATCCTTCATTTCTTTCTCTCTTTGCTCTTCTGGTATCACAGACAGTACACTATGTCTGTTGCTTACCCACATTGTGAGTTGAAAACTGCCTTTAACACAAGCGGATACAAGATCATGATAGAGAGATGCTTCTTCTTCCTCGAGACACTGACACAAGATGGTCATCAACATAGAGGCAATGCAAAACCTTATTCACCGTCTTGTGGGTGAATTTTTCTTCATTGTCTTCTGGACATTTCCTAAGAGTAAAATTGGCATAGCTTGGTGAAAAAGTTGCTCCAAAGAGATGTACCACCATTCTAGAGTCCACCATACTGTATCTTGGCTGAGATCACTATCAGGCCAGGAGAAACTTCAGCAGATCTGCACCTTCTGCTAGTACTTTAACCTGGTGAAACATTGATCCAATATCCACCATGATCACCATGGTTCTTTTCTGAATCTGGACACGAGTCCACATCAGTGAGCTCATAAACTTTTAGTCACTGTTGAAGCTGAGCATTAAGTGATACTCCTTAAAAGATCTCTCCACAGTCAAACACAAAACAAGGTTTCCCTTTACTGGGGTGATAACAACATGATGTGGAATATACCAGACTTTCCCATCACTGTACTCCAGATCCTCTTCAGGCACTCTTTTGGCATAGCCTTTGGAGATGTGATCCTTCGTGAAAGCTGTGTCATCAGTGAGGATTGGCAAATCTGTCCAAAACTTCTTTGTTAAATTTAGAGCAGTCTGTTCATGTCGTGGTTTCTCGTGCCCCACAAACGACCAGGAGACGCAGAAGATTCTTCAAGAAGGGTTAAACTTTAATTTGCAAATCAAAGCTGAGACAATCATTGAGCTAGTCGCTGATTGCCCACCGATCCTTGTACATAGCATTTTTTATAGCAATCTCCTGGTTTAGTTGTATTAGCATATCCAATCGGTCTACACAGTTGCGTATCACAAGTACATCCGCCACTATTGTTTCTACCCATTGACTTAATCATGTTCTAATCTACATCTCTTAGCTACCTCTCATTAACACACCATTGTCTTCTACATTCTTAAGATTTCATTCTCCTACTAAATTGGATACATGCATAGCAAATAGCAAGCTCAAAGCTGACTACATAGTTTTGGTTACACAGCAAACAATGCAACTTTTATATTACAATTTATCCCCCCTTTGAGACCCATAGGGTCTCACACAGAGAAAGAAGACTAAGAGTCCGCGCACAAAAGCCCCAATAAACTCAAACACTCATTCCCAAATCTCGGGTTAAACTATAATTTTCTGCGACAAGACCTCAAAGTATTCTCTCCCTGTTACCCTGGGCCGCTGAGCCAAAAACCTGTCCCTTTGTACCTGAGACAGGGAAAAAAAACTCAGAAGCCCTTACAATCTACTCCCACACTGTTGTTTTGCTCTTGTTCATCCTGCAGGTGTTGTAGGCTGTAACGATACATTTTCGGTGTTTCTTTCTCCACTAAGCTTGCTTCAGTAATTGCCACGAGCATCGGAAATTGTTTGGTTGCAGCACGCACTACAAGAGACTTGAGACAAGGAAGAAAACAGCACAGCACAAGCGCACAGCTCAACAATACAATACTGACAGTTATTGCCATTTTAGTCAGCCATGCTCCCCATCCTCCGAGTCTAATTTCTAACCAGTCAAATAACTGATGTCCGAACCCTGCATTCTGTGCGCATACCTCGCACTGTGACAAGACAAAGTCCACTGAAGCCTGTAAATAAGGTGACCAAAAACCATCCTTCTTTATTTTCTTTATCACTTCCCCCCTTGCACAATGGTCAATCCCATGTGCTTCTGAAATCAGAATCGTCAGTAGAGGGGTGGGCGCTACCAACAAACCGTCTTCCATGCTCCACAAGCTTTCTGGGTTCTGCTTGGCCCCCCTTCATCTCCACATTGTCTGTTCTGCCAAAGTTGCCTTACCTTGTATTTCAATTAGGTCCTCCACCACAGGTTCTGGAGCTAAGCTTACCTGGGGGGGCAATGACAGCTGATGTACATCCAGACGCTTTTCTGGCTGCCTTGTCCGCAGCTTGATTTCCCTTTGTTATTACATCATTTCCCTTTTTATGTACCTGGCATTTTACTATAGCCAATGCTTTAGGTTTCATCATGGCTTTTATTAAGTCTAGAATTTGCTGACAATGTTGTATGGGATCTCCACTACTTTTTTTTTTTAAAACCCCTCTGCTTCCACACTGCCCCAAACAAATGGCATACTCCGTGAGCATATGCCGAATCAGTATTGATGTCTGCTTTCTCACCTTCCATCATTTCACACACAGCTGTCAGGGCTTTGATTTCCGCTAGTTGGGCAGAACACGGTTGGGGACAGGACTCCATCCTAATAATCTTATAGCTCGACTGATCCTGCTGCACTACTGAGAACCCTGCATGATTTCCATCATAATCCCTATAACAAGAGCCATCTACGAACAGAACCTTTTTATCTACATCCTCTAGTGGTTCTGACCGTAAATCTGCTCTTTATTTGGCAAATGCCATCATCTTCCCTACACAATCATGGGGTTCTCCTTCATAGCCCAAAGGGACAAAATCGGCTATATTACTGGTAGTGCATCTCTGTATAGTTATGTCTGGAAATGTCAATAGCATCTGATACGCTGCTATCCTGGCTGGCATCAGCACAAATTTCCCTCTTTCCAGCAATTCTGCTGCTTTGTGGTGTGTGTACAGAGTCACAGGATAGCCCAGGGTTACAGATGATGCCTTTTCATATGCATAGTACAGCGCCGCCAATCCCTGATAACAGGGTGGATACCCCTGAGCCACCTCATCTAGTCTCGTACTGTAGTATGCTATCGGCTGCTTTGCTTTTCCTGTGCCTGTCTCTTGTGTTAGAACTGCTGTGACATAACCCTCCTGTTGGTTGGATACTTACAAATGAAAAACCTTCTCGTAGTCAGGCAAAGCTAATGCTGGTGCTGACTGCAATTCCTGCTTAATAATATTGAAAGCTATCTCTGCCTCTTCATTCCACTGTAAGCCGTTCTTCAAATTTGTATGTCCTGCTTCTTTCATTATCTTTCTCAAAGGTGCCACAATCTCAGCATATTCTCCTATCCAATCTAAGCTGTACCCTGCCATTCCCAAAAACGCCATCATCTGCCCTACAGTCTGGGGTTTTGGGGCCTTAGTTATTGCCTCAATCTGATCTGGTGCTATCGCCTTCACTCCCTTGGATATTACCCTGCCTAAGTATTCCACTTGCTGCGTGCAAAATTGCAGTTTCTTTTTGGATACTTTATGTCCTCCGTGCGCCAGCTTCTCTAACAGAGTTATAGTGTCCTGCTCACACTGTTCCTCGCTGTGGGAGCAAATCAACAGGTCATCCACATACTGTAACAATGTACTTTCCAATGGTATGCCCTCTAGGTCTGCCTTCTACACCTGATTAAAAACATGTGGTGAATGTTTAAACCCTTGCGGCATTCTGGTATAGGTATACTGAGCACCTCTGTAAGTAAATGCAAACAGATACTGACACTGGTCGGCCAGAGGAATGCTGAAGAAAGCCGAACACAAATCAATCACTGAAAAGTAACTTGCTTCTGGTGGAACATTAGTCAAAAGCGTGTGTGGGTTGGGGACTACCGCTGGCCAGTCCTCTACCACATCATTTACCGCTCGCAAATCATGCAACAACCTCCACTTAGATTTATCTGCTTTTAAGACCGGCAGCAACGGGGTATTGCATGGACTGTTTGTTCTTTTAAGCACTCCTATTTCAAGCAACCCCTGCACTGTCGATGTTATTCCCTCTTCTGCTTCTGGTCTTAAGAGGGTATTGTGGTCTCCTAGGTGGAATTGCTCCTTTTTTCAGCCTTATTTCCACCAGACTAGCTGTTTTTATTTTCCCTACGTCCGTGTCATGCTGTGACCACAGAATAGATGGCAACTCATCTAACCTTCTATCTTTCTGCTGGCCTCTTTCCTTTCCCAGCAATGGCATGTGTGGTTGGGGAGTTATTTCGACCTCTCTCACTGTCCCTACCATATCTACACTTACCATTATTTTTTTTTTTTTATTTTTTTATTAGTTTTTCAAAACATTTTACAAAATTAAAATCCCCAAATCCCAATGAGGAGCATTAATACAGAGCAAGGTTAAGCATACAATAACAATATGCTACACAGGAAGAGAATTTAACAAAAAAGCATCTAAATTAAAGACAAGTGAGCTTAGTGTCCTCCCCAAACCCCACAACACAAGAAAAAAAAAACAATTCCAGACCAACCACCACACAATATAGAGAGTATAAGTCCGGACAGTCAAACTCCCAGACTGTAAATACACTTAGCAACAGAGGATAATAATGCCTACTACCAGAAAAAAAAGGGAGCTGAAAGCAAGGGACTGAAAAGAAAAAAAAACCCTAGTCAAGAGGAAGGTTATGAAAGTACTCGATAAAAGGCCCCCAGATCTTATGGAACTTTAAATCCGAATTGAGAACTGAATAATGAATTTTTTCGAGGTCCAAGCAGGCCATAATGTCGTTAAGCCATTGCGCATGAGTGGGCGGGGCAACATCTCTCCATCTAAGGAGGATCAAGCGTCTCGCCAGGAGAGAGGCAAAGGATAGTATTCGGCATTTGGTCGGACCCAGACATAAATCTGTCTCGCCCCAAAAACCGAACAGAGCAATTAAGGGGTTAGGTTCTAGGTGCTGATTCAGAATACCCGATAGTGTAGTGAAGACATCTTTCCAGAATTTCTCCAAGCTAGGACAGAGCCAGTACATATGGATGAGAGAGGCCACGCCCCTCTTGCATTTATCACAGAGCGGACTAATGCCAGGGTAGAATCGAGATAGTTTAGATTTAGACATATGGGTTCTATGAACAATCTTAAACTGTAAGAGACAATGGCGAGCACAAAGAGAGGTTGAGTTAACTGATTTGAGAACTGAGTCCCAGCTCTCCTCGGATAAGGAGATATTTAAATCCTGCTCCCAGGCCATTTTAATTTTATCTACAGGGGCCCGTCGTAAGGCTGCTAGTTTATCTTGGATAATTGAAATTAAACCTTTACCTAGTGGATTAATGAAGAGAAATAGGTCCATAGCATTTTTCGCAGGCATTTCAGGAAAGTTAGGAATTAAAGGAGCAGTAAAGTGTCGGATTTGGAGATATCTGAAAAAGTGAGCGTTAGGCAGGTTGAACTTAACAGAGAGCTGTTGAAAAGAAGCGAAGCGGTTATCAATGAAGAGATCTTCAAAATGTCTAATGCCCTTCCTGTACCAAACATGGAATGCTGAATCGAACGTGGTAGGTAAAAAAAGGTGATTATGTGCGACAGGGCTAGAAATGGAAAACCCCTGGAAACCATAGCATTTCCTGAACTGAGCCCATATACGCAAAGTGTGTCTAACCAGAGGATTAGCTATTGATCTGGGCAGACTGCTAGGGAGTGCAGAGCCAAGAAGTGCAGATATAGATAATTCTTTAGTGGAGCTCATCTCCATTGCCACCCAGTTAGGGCACTCAGGTTGACCGTGGAAGAAAGACCAGAAGGCAGCACAACGTATATTAGCTGCCCAGTAATATAAGCGAAAGTTAGGTAAAGCCATGCCACCCTCTTTTTTTAGATTTTTGGAGGTGGATTTTATTAATTCTAGAGTGCTTATTCTGCCACAGATATGACAAAATAATAGAGTCTAAGGAATCAAAAAAAGATTTAGGAATAAAAATTGGGATAGATTGAAATAAGTATAAGAATTTGGGGAGAACATACATTTTGACAACATTGATACGACCTACCAAGGACATAGATAGAGGTGACCATTGTACCAGACTCTGTTTTGTAGCATATGAAAGGTTGACAAAGTTTTCACAAAATAGATCTTTAAACTTCCTTGTGACTGTAATTCCAAGATAAGTACCGTAGATTTCGCACTACAGAGCGCACCTGATTAAAAGCCGCTGGCTCTAATTTCAGAAAGAAAATCAATTTTGTACTTGTACAAGCCGCACCGGATTTTAGGCCGCACCGGATTTTCGGCCGCAGGTGTCCCACGTTGTAATATGAGATATTTACACAGAAAGATATTACACGTGAGGATTTTTTAACTTTTAATTAAATCCATATGGTAACATAAACAAATACATATTGCAAATGCTTTTTTTCGAACCGTGCCTGTAACACGGCTACTTTTAAATATACATACGTATCGGTAACACACAAATTACCGGTACGTTGCGTATACTTTTTTACTGAACAACATTCCAATATCTCCTAACGACTGGTAAAAAATATATATACTGCAGCCTACCAGGAAAAGTTATTGATCGCCTTTAACTTAAAAGCAGCGTTCGCTCAGATCTAATGCCGCTCGCCCCCCACCTTCCCGTTTATCGCAAACCGGTATTTCCCACAAGACACGGCGAAACCGGGTGTGACGTCATAGCATCCCGGGATGTAGTACAGAAAACAAATATAGTTAAAACACTTCTAACTTAAAAAATACTAACAAATGAATTACTAAGCGAAAATATTATAAACTAAATAACTGCCATAAAGGCAGCACAATGCTTTTCTTCGAGTGTTTTCCATGTTGATGAGGGTGAGTACAAATGACTGATTTACAATAATTTAATTGTGAAAGTGCGCTTGATTTATCGTACAATTTCATTGGACCTCTGTGAACTACTCATCAATTTTATTGGTCTACTGTTACGAGGCAAAATGTTTTTGGCGGCATGAAAAAAAATCATGCATTAGCCGCACCGTAGTAAAGGCCACAGTGTTCAAAGCTGTTCAAAATGTGGGAAAAAAGTAGCGGCTTATAATCCGACATCTACGGTAAATTGATTATGGACTACTTTAAAAGGGAGATCTCGAAATATTAGTTCTTGTGCTTCTTTATTAATTGGGAAAAGTTCACTCTTATGTAAGTTGAGTTTATAGCCAGAGATCTGGCTAAACTGGTCAAGAAGTGAAAACATTAGAGGTAAGGATGTAGACGGATATGAGAGAAAGAGTAGTAAGTCATCAGCATAGAGAGAGACTTTATGTTCAACACCCCCTCTCCAAATCCCGGTCAGTTCAGGACATTTTCGAAATGCTATCGCCAGAGGTTCTATAGCCAAATCAAAGAGAAAGGGACTTAAGGGGCATCCCTGACGGGTGCCACATTTGAGATTGAATACTTGGGATTTCTGAAAGTTAGTTAGAACAGAAGCAGTAGGACACAGGTACAGCAATTGGATCCAAGAGATGAAACTTTGGCCGAGGTCAAATTTTTCTAAGACTGCAAAAAGGTAGTTCCACTCTATACGATCAAATGCTTTCTCCGCATCAAGGGAGATAACACATTCTGGAGTCCCAGTTGGAACTGAGTATAAAATATTAAATAGACGCCGAATGTTAAAAAAAGGGAGACGGTTTTTAATAAAGCCTGTTTGGTCATCAGAGATAATGGAGGGAATAACGGTTTCTAATCTATGAGCCAACACTTTAGCTAAGATCTTTACATCAACATTGAGCAGAGAGATCGGCCTGTACGAGGAACACTCTGTTGGGTCTTTGCCCTTTTTTAAAAGAAGAATAATAGATGCCTCATTGAAAGAGGGTGGCAATTTGCCGTAGTTAAACGAATCAGATAATACTGAAAGTAACTGAGGAGAAAGAAGTGAGGAGAATGATTTATAAAATTCCACAGGGAACCCATCAGGTCCAGGAGATTTCCCTGAGGACAGTGCAGAAATTGCAAAAGATATTTCTTCTAGTGATATGGGCGCATTAAGCTTGGCTTTGAAATCAGATGAAAGTGAGGGGATATTCAGATTCTGTAAAAATTGATCCACAGAGATATTGTCATTCAGGGATTCAGAGGAATAAAGCCGAGAATAAAAATTTTTAAATGCGTCATTAATTTCTAAATGATCCGATGTAAAGTCTCCGTTCTCCTTCCGGATCTTTGTAATATGTTGTTTGGCTTTAGAACGCCTCAGCTGATTGGCTAGGAATTTACCAGACTTATCCCCATGAATGTAAAAGCGGCTCTTGCTTTCGAGAAGTTGGCGTTCGACAGGTTGAGTGGACAGAAGGTTAAATTTAGTTTGGAGTTCAACGCGCTTCTTGTATAATTCAGGGTTCTTAGTTTGGGCATATAATTGATCCACATCTTTAATCTGGTTAATGAGGTCTGCTCGATCTGCACGGGATCTTCTATTGAGATTTGCTGTGTAAGAGATTATTTGACCCCTCAAATATGCTTTCATGGCATCCCAGACAATCTGGGATGGCACTTCAGGTGATGTATTAGTGTTAAAATAGAAGGTTATCTGGTCTTTAATAAATTTTACGAAATCATCATCCGATAATAAAGTTGAATCGAACCGCCAGTGTTTGTTCCTCTGAGGGAGACCGGGAAAGTTCAGAGAGAGGGTAATTGGGGCATGGTCAGAAATCAGTATACTCTGATAGTCACAAGTGTGGGCAAATGGGATAAGTTGGTTATCGAGTAGGAAATAGTCAATTCTAGTGAAGGTATGGTGAACATGTGAGAAAAAGGAATAATCTCTCTCCGTAGGATGGAGGAAACGCCATATATCAGAGATACCAAAATTAGAGAGAAACGACTGAATAGCTAAGGCAGATTTGGTAGGTGATCTGGTAACAGAGGACGATCGGTCCAGTTTAGGATCCAACCAACAGTTAAAGTCACCACCCAATATAAGAGAGTATGAGTTTAAGTCTGGTAATGAGGAAAAAAACCGTTCAAAAAAGTTAACATCATCAAAGTTGGGGGCATACAGGTTTGCTAGTGCAACTTTAGTGTTATATAGTTTACCAGAAACAATAATAAAACGGCCATTTGTGTCCGATATTTTATTATGGAGTTCAAAAGGAATATTTGAGTTAATAAGAATGGAGACTCCCCTAGCTTTAGCGGCAAAGGATAAATGAAAATGCTGACCTGCCCACTTGGACAGAAGCCGGGAGTTATCGAAACAACGAATATGAGTTTCTTGGAGGAAAGCAATGTCAGCTTTGAGTTGTTTAATATGTGAGAATACCTTCCTCCTTTTAACAGGGTGGTTCAGTCCCTTTACATTCCAGCTCACAAATTTAAGTGCACTAGCCATTATCAATTACTAATGCATAAAAGGCAGCAGGCATATAAAAAAATCAAGCGATACAATAGCAGTCTGGGAGCAGAGATGTAAACATAGATTCGTAAGGTCAAAATATAAACATGTCCTAAACAATAAAGAAATGTTGGAACTGGAAAATCCACCCCACCCACACAACCCAAAACTAGATGGCTACCAAAACAAGTAGCTAGCTCTACCAGAAAAATTAACCCAAATACAACTTCCAGATCTGTGTCATTGACAGCAGTTCCGTATAAATGCTATAACAAACAGTAACTAGTTTATGCACTAGAAAACATAACTACAGATTAGAACACCTTCTGCCGAGATATACAACTTAATACAGAGCGAATCGGAAGAAAACCAAAACTAACCTACCCGCGAAATATTATAGAAGAATAAAGTAAGAGAAAGGGGAAAAAAAGGTAAGAAGGAAAAAGAAAAAAAAGAGGAAGGGGAAAATTATAAATTCAAGACGAGTATTTATCAACCGTTTACCGAGAAGGGAGAAAAAAACATTCAGAGAATGGAAAAAAAAGGGGATGAAGAAAAGAAAAAGATAAAATAAATAAGTATTTAAAACAGAGGAAAAATAAATCAGCAGTTGAACTGTGAACCGACAAACAGGGAGGCCTTCACTAAAGACTTCAAACCTCCAAAACAAGTTAGATTTAGTTGTAGAACTCTGTAGGTAAAGTTATACAGAGGTAAAAATAGATTACACACACACACCAAATCCCGGGAGAGATTGTCAACAGCCTTTAGAGTTTCAGTGAATAATGTCTGAGTGATTCAAGTGAATTCCGAGTCCAGAGAAAGTAATTTTACTACGAGGAGTACTTATCCACCATTTTAGGAGGTCCGATCAGATTCTGAAGATGACTGGATAGCCGGAAGACTTGCCACAAACGCTTCAGCTTCCCTCGCTGATTTGAACCACTTGAATTCCCCGGTATTAAACTTGATTCTTAGGTCAGCAAGATTACGAAAGGAAGGTTTGAAACCACGATCAAAAAGCACTTTCATTACGCCTTTATACTCAGCGCGCATCTTTAAGGTCTGGGGTGCAAAATCTTCCACAAAGCGAATGGTTGTATCCTGGAAAGAAAAAGAGCCTCTGCGACGTGCCTCCACAATCAGACTGTGTTTTACCTGGTATTGATAGAAACACAAGATTACTGGTCGTGGACGGGATCCCAGAATTCCGGGGGAGACATAGACTCTGTGTGCCCGTTCCAGCTCGGGCGGGTTTGGAAGCAGATCCTTCCCGAATATCTCACAGAGAAACTCGTCAAAAAACTTCACGGTTGACCCCTTCTCAGTTGCCTCTGGTAATCCCAGAATTCTGATGTTGCAGCGTCTGCTGCGATTTTCGAGATCCACCATTTTGGAAAGAAGTTTATTAGATTTTTCCTCTAAGCTGGAACAGAGAGTCTCCAAGTATCGAACCCGACTTTCTAAAGCTTCAGAAGTCGAATCGATGCGAGATAAGTGTTTAGCATGTTTGTCCACTTTATCGTTGATCCGATCCAGTTTCTCTTCTAACTGTTTGAAAGCGGTTTTAATTTGCTTTAAGATTTCGTCTCGGAGATTTTCAAGCGCCTCCATCGTCACGTCCGACGAGGTCGTAGTTTCTTTTCTCCCGGATTTAGAACTCTTGCTAGACATTGTAGGTTAGATATATTCACAGGCAAGTAAGAGATACCGAAATAATTCCTAACTAAGCTTTATAAAATGGAGACATTTAGTGCAAAGGTAGCGACAGTAACGGAACAAAAGTTCGGAGCAGCTAAGCGATCGCCATCTTACCGGAAGTGTCCACTTACCATTATTTTAATGCAATTGTTGTCTTCTGATATCCACACTTCTGGCGTGATTTTCCTCCACACTATAACGGTTTCAGCACTCTTAACTAAGGGTCCTAAGTCTTTAGACTGATATCCCTTGTTTACCAACAACGTTACGTGAGGCACAGCCTCCGGTATCCTGTACCATTTTTCTAAAAAGGTGTTCCACTTAACTTGTAAAGCTGCCCCTTGCTTTCCAATTATCACAGCCTCCCCTTCCAGGTGCTGTTGGGTACATGCCTCCAGTTTGGATTTTACTTGCGGAGGCATTGCATCCAAAATGCTATGTCGGAACAGTGTGGTGATAAATAAGCTATTTTCCAGCTCTTGCTCAGTCTCCATTCTCCACCTTTTCAACTGGTTTTCTACGTAGGCTGCTGGGTTTTCAGTGTCTCCCAGTGGATCCCCCTTTAAGGCATTGGGTCCACTTTGGGTGGATAAAGCTTCCTGAGGGCCTGCCATACCCTCTGCCTCACTTTGTCAAACCCATCTCCATCAGTTCTCGGGTCGTTCGAGTTTACTATGCCAGCCATTTCCATTAGTTCGTTAATTTGGAGGTTCCCATCAACCTTATCAATAGTGCCTTCAAATCTCCCATAGCCAATAATCGTCCCGCCGTTTCTTCTTCAAAGGCTCTAATCCATTTCCCTGCTCCTTCATATAGATTGGGCAGAGTATTTTTCAGCCCTTCTAGGTCCTGGGATCCCCAAGGGACGTACTGCACTTGTCCTGATCCTTTAACTAACAACGGCATCATTCTTCCTCCTTCTTCCCACCTGCCCTGGCTCTCCTCCTCGCCTGACTCCCCATCTGTCTCAGGGTATGTCTTTACTGCCTCCCACACAAATGTCTCCGGGGTCCTCTTCTTCCCTCGGTCTCCCTGTGGAGTCCTTCCTTTCTGTCTTGATTCAATACTTGGTTGGCCCCTGGAGTATTTTTTGCATCTCCTCTGGCAATCCCCTCTCAGTAACTTATCTAGCTCTCTCTCTACTTCCGCAAGTCGCTCCCCTACCGCCTCCTTCTGCTCTTCTAGGCTTCTGCCTCCTACCTCTTCCCCACAAATTCTCACATCCTCTCTCTCTCCACTTAACTCTTGCCCCTCCAATGAGTCACCTTCTCTTTCTTCCTGTCCGTGTCTGTACACCTGTGGCAGGGACTCCTCATGATCCTTACTCGTGCTTGATTCCCTTCTCTCTTGTGTTTCTCCAAGACTCTCATCTCCTATCTTTTTTCCACTTCCTCTTGAATGCCTCATCTCTTCCTGCCCTGATGAGCCACTTTCTTTTCTAGTCTGTTTATTTCTATGGTATAACCGATACTCCTCATACTCCTTTTCCTCTCTCAAGTATTTCATCCGTTCAATCTCTTCTTTCATTTCTCTCTTTGCCTGTTCCACCTTTATCCTTTCTGCCTGTATCTCCTTCCATATCGCCGCTTTTTCCTTCTTGTATTGTCTTTTTTCCTCCTCATTATTCCAAACTTGTACTTCTCCCTGCATGTTTACTGTTTCTGTCAGCAGGGGGCACTGCTTAGGGGCTCCTTCCTCATTATAGGGAGGGGGCTTTACTGTTTCTTTCACATCCGGGTATGGAGCTGAAGCCAGCTTCTCACTGTACCTTCCTCTCTCTCTCTAACAGGCAGTTTCTCCAGCACCTTAGTGTCTTCCTTGCTTGTAATCAATATTCTACCTGTCCTCCTCAGCCTTTCTCCCTCTGTTCTGAAGAGTTTTAGCACTTCCATTTCTCGTTCTCTTTTTTGCCCTCTTTTCTTAGATTTATCTTTTGGTTTGTAATTTTTAATTAGTGCCTCCATTTCTTCGCACAAGCTTACATCAAACGTTCCTTCTCTTGGCCATTTTGTGACCAGGTTTTTGGTTCTCTTTTCCCATTTTTCTGAAGTTTTTGTGATCTCATATTTATTTACCGGGATTTTTTTGCTCAGAATCTCTACTGCCGTTCCTTTACCTGTCATGTTGTTCTCTCTTTTTAAGGTATTTCAGAGATTCACAGTTCGTTTACTGGATAATATTCTTTACTCTAATTCTATGCCTAGTCTATCGTCTATCTACCAGCGCTTTAAACTATATATCGGACTGTCCTTGTTTCCTATTCTGTTCTGCCCATACCGACCTCTATTCAGAGAGGTATCCACAGAACTTTCTCTTTGCACCTCGTCTATTCAGACCCTTATCTCTTAAGGTGGTATCCACGAGGATTTTCTCTATTTTCCTTTCCCTGCCCGTTCAGACCTTCGTTTCACACGAAGCGGTATCCACAGGGATTTTCTCTATTTTTCCTTTCCCTGCCCGTTCAGACCTTCGTTTCATACGAAGCGGTATCCACAGGGATTTTCTCTATTTTTCCTTTCCCTGCCCGTTCAGACCTTCGTTTCATACGAAGCGGTATCCACAGGGATTTTCTCTATGCACCTCGTCTATTCAGACCCTTATCTCTTAAGGCGGTATCCACGAGGATTTTCTCTATCTTCCCTTTCCCTGCCCGTTCAGACCTTTGTTTTATACGAAGCGGTATCCGCAGGGACTTACCAACACCACGTGGAATTTTTCTTAACTTATTAACTTATTTGTACTTACCCTCACTGCAGTGTTCTTGATCAATCCTCTGAGCCTCCTGTTAACCCCCAATTCTGCCAGATTCTTTGGACCGGAGAGACCCTTCGGCAGTGGTTCCACACTTCTGAGACTCCAAGACCTCCCCAAAACCAACAGAATTCTTAGTCCAAATTGTCGCAAAAAGCACTTACCTTTTGTTTGGGTGCACCCTTAATTCTGTTAGCCTTGTGGGGGTCTCTAGAGGACTGGGAAGCGTCCCCAATCTGCCGTTTCCTTTCCGCGGGTCTCTTTCCGGTCCTGCCGCGGTCACCAATTTTGTCGTGGTTTCTCGTGCCCCACAAATGACCAGGAGACGCAAAAGATTCCTCAAGAAGGGTTAAACTTTAATTTGCAAATCAAAGCTGAGACAGTCATTGAGCTAGTCGCTGATTGTCCACCGATCCTTGTACATAGCATTTTTTATAGCAATCTCCTGGTTTAGTAGCATTAGCATATCCAATCGGTCTACAGTTGCGTATCACAAGTACATCCGCCACTATTGTTTCTACCCATTGACTTAATCATGTTCTAATCTACATCTCTTAGCTACCTCTCATTAACACACCATTATCTTCTACATTCTTAAGATTTCATTCTCCTACCAAATTGGATACATGCATAGCAAATAGCAAGCTCAAAGCTGACTACATAGTTTTGGTTACACAGCAAACAATACAACTTTTATACTCCAATATTCAATAGTCTTCCTATTATTTGGCCAGTTAACCTAGTTTCTCAAAGGTAAACTAAACTGGCAGTGGCCATCCACCAGTTTTGCAAAATCTGCAATCAGCTCCATGAACTTGTAGTTTTCGCTTGACAAACCAGATTGTTCATCCTGACTGCATTCAGGGAACTCTGCCTTCAGCTACTGCTGCCAAATCTCATTGAAGTCCAAAACAGATCCTGTTAACTGTCAGCTCTGACTGTGCACAGCCTCTTCCATCATCATGGTCTCCTTTCAGTGATCCTTTCTGTTACAAGAATCACCCCTTGTAATAATATAATGATCAGGGAGGCCTAGAGAGAATCTGTAATTAATGGCAAGTACCTTTATTGTCTACACGGAAGAACACGTGAACTTACACAATCAAATATGTACCTGTGTTCACACCTACTAAGTTTTCCTAATCTTCCATGAAGAGTCAAAGAACGAAAGATATAATACCAGTTAAGGAGTTTCTGCAGCTGGCCGCATGTTCCTCAAGTCCTGTTTTAAATCTACACGTCTGTGGGGCTCCTCACATGCACAATGCTGAACCTCCTAGCAAGTTATCGCTGCAGTATACTTAGAAACATAGAAAACATGCAGTACAATACAGGCCCTTCAGCCCACAATACTGTGCCGAACATGTACTTACTTCAGAAATTACCTAGGGTTACCCATAGCCCTCTATTTTTCTAAACTCCATGTGCCTATCCAGGAGTCTCTCAAAAGACCCTATCATATCGGCTTCTGCCACCATCGCTGGCCGCCCATTCCACGCACTCACCACTCTCTGCATAAAAAACTTACCACTAACATCTCCTCTGTACCTACTTCCAAGCACCTTAAAACTCTGGCCTCTCATGTTAGCCATTTCAGCCCTAGGAAAAAGCCTCTGACTATCCACACGATCAATGCCTTTCATCATCTTGTACACCTCTATCAAATCACCTCTCATCCTCCGTTGCTCCAAGGAGAAAAGGCCGAGTACACTCAACCGATTCTCATTAGGCATGCTCCCCAATCCAGGCAACATCCTTGTAAATCTCCTCTGCACCCTTTCTATGGATTCCACATCCTTCCTGTAGTGAGGCGACCAGAAATGAGCACAGTACTCCGAGCGGGGTTTGACCAGGGTCCTATATTGCTGGAACATTACCTCTCGGCTCTTAAACTCAATCTCAAATGAAGGCCAATGCACCATATGCCTTCTTAACCACACAGTCAAACTGCATAGCAGCTTTGAGTGTCCTATGAACTCGGACGCCAAGATCCATCTGGTCTTCCATACTGCCAAGAATCTTACCATTAACACTAAATTCTGCCATCATATTTGACCTACCAAAATGAACCTCCTCACACTTAGCTGGGTTGAACTCCATCTGCCACTTCTCAGCCCCATTTGGCATCCTATCTATGTCCCATTGTAACCTCTAACAGCCCTCTACACTATCCACAACACCCCCAAACTTTGTGTCATCAGCAAATTTACTAAACTATCCCTCCACTTCCTCATCCAGGTCATTTATAAAGATCACAAAGGGGTCCCAGAACAGATCCCTGAAGGACACCACTGGTCACTGAACTCCATGAAGAATATAACCCATCTACAACCACTCTTTGCCTCCTATGAGCAAGCCAATTCTGGATCCACAAAGCAAGGATCTCATGGATCCCATGCCTCCTTACTTACTCAATAAGCCTTGCAAGGGGTACCTTATCAAATGCCTTGCTGAAATCCATATACACTACATCTACTGCTCTACCTTCATCAATGTGTTTAGTCACACCCTCAAAAAATTCAATCAGGCTTGTAAGGCACAACCTGATCAGACTTGTAAGCTTTTCAGTCTGCTGTAAGTCATCCCTACAATCGCCAACGTCCTTTTCCTTAGTGAATACTGAAGCACAGTATTCATTAAGTACCTCTGGTTCCATACACACTTTTCCACTGTCACACTTGATTGGTCCTATACTCTCACATCTTATCCTCATGCTCTTTACCTACTTGTAGATGCCTTGGGGTTTTTCTTAATCCTGCTCACCAAGGCCTTATGGTGGCCCTTTCTGGCTCTCCTAATTTCATTCATAAGCTCCTTCCTGCTAGCCTTATATTTTTTGAGTTCTCTATCATTAACTAGTTTTTAGTACCTTTCATAACCTTTTCTTTTCTTCTTGACTACATTTTCAACAGCCGTTATCCACCATGGTTCCTGTCCCTTACTTTCCTTTCCCTGCCTCATTGGAACATATCTATGCAGAACACCATACAAATATCACCTGAACATTTGCCACATTTCTGCCATACACTTCCCTGAGAACATCTGTTCCCAATTTATGCTTCCAAGTTCCTGTCTGATAGCTTCATATTTCCCCTTACTCCAATTGAATGCTTTCCTAATTTGTCTGTTCCTACCCCTCTCCAATGTTAAGGTAAAGGAGATAGAATTGTGATCACTATCTCCAAAATGCTCTCCCACTGAGAGACCTGACAGCTGACCAGGTTCATTTCCGAATACCAGATCGAGTACAGCCTCTCCTCTTGTAGGCCTATCTACATATTGTGTCAGGAAACCTTCCTGAACACATCTAACAAACCCCATCTAAACCCCTTGCTCTAGAGATGTCAATCAATACTGGGGAAATTAAAATCTCCAACGATGACAACCCTGTTATAATTGCAATTTTCCAGAATCTGTCTCTCTATCTGCTCCTCGATGTCCCTGCTACTATTGGTGGTCTATAAAAAACAGCCAGTAGAGTTATTGACCCCTTCCTAACTTCCACCCACAGAGACTCAGTAGACAATCCCTCCATTACTTCCTCTTTTACTGCAGCCGTGACACTGTCTCTGATCAGCAGTGTCACACTTCCACCTCTTTTGCCTCCTTCCCCATCCTTTCTGAAACATCGCTCTAAGCTCACTTTGTTCATGATACTCCTTGCATTAAAAGTCACATCTCAAACCATTGGTCTGAGTGTATCCCTTCTCTATCACCTGCCTGTCCTCCCTCTCACACTGTCTACGAGCTTTCTCTATTTGCGAGCTAACTGCCCCTTCCTCTGTCTCTTCAGTTTGGTTCCCATCCCACAGCGATTCTACTTTAAACTCTCCCCAATAGCCATAGCAAACCTCCCTGCCAGGATATTGGTCCCCCTCAGATTCAAGTGCAACCCGTCCTCTTTGTACAGGTCAGTCCTGCCCCAAAAGAGGTCCCAATGATCCAGAATTCTGAATCCCTGCCCCCTACTCCTATCCCTCAGCTATGCATTTATCCTCTGCCTCACTCTATTCCTATACTCACTGTCACAAGAAACAGGTAATAATCCCAAGATGACTACCTTTGTGGTCCTGCTTCTCAACTTTCTTCTTAACCCCCTGTAGTCTGTTTTCAGGACCTCCTTCCTTTTCCTACCTATGTTGTTGGTACCAATATATACCATGACCCCTGGCTGTTCACCTTCCCACTTCAAGATATAACCATATAACAATTACAGCACGGAAACAGGCCATCTTGGTGCTTCTAGTCTGTGCCGAATGCTTACTCTCACCTAGTCCCACTGCCCCACACTCAGCCCATAACCCTCCATTCCTTTCCTGTCCATATACCTATCCAATTTTACATTAAATGACAATACTGAACCTGCCTCTACCACTTCTACTGGAAACTCGTTCCACACAGCTACCAATCTCTGAGTAAAGAAATTCCCCCTCGTGTTACCCTTAAACTTCTGCCCCCTAACTCTCAACTCATGTCCTCTTGTTTGAATCTCCCCTACTCTCAATGGAAAAAGCCTATCCACGTCAACTCTATCTATCCCCCTCATAATTTTAAATACCTCTATCAAGTCCCCCCTCAACCTTCTATGCTCCAAAGAATAAAGACCTAACTTGTTCAACCTTTCCCTGTAACTTAGGTGCTGAAACCCAGGTAACCTTCTAGTAAATCTTTTCTGTACTCTATTTTGTTGATATCTTTCCTATAATTCGGTGACCAGAACTGTACACTATACTCCAAATTCGGCCTTACCAATGCCTTGTACAATTTTAACATTACATCCCAACTCCTATACTCAATGCTCTGATTTATAAAGGCCAGCATACCAAATGATTTCTTCACCACCCTATCCACATGAGATTCCACCTTCAGGGAACTATGCACCATTATTTCTAGATCACTCTGTTCTACTGCATTCTTCAATGCCCTACCATTTACCATGTATGTCCTATTTGGATTATTCTTACCAAAATGTAGCACCTCACACTTATCAGCATTAAACTCCATCTGCCATTGTTCAGCCCACTCTTCTAACTGGCCTAAATCTCTCTGCAAACTTTGAAAACCTACTTCATTATCCACAATGCCACCTACCTTAGTATCATCTGCATACTTACTAATCCAATTTACCACCCCATCATCCAGATCATTAATGTATATGACAAACAACATTGGACCCAGTACAGATCCCTGAGGCACACCACTAGTCACCGGCCTCCAACCTGACAAACAGTTATCCACCACTACTCTCTGGCATCTCCCATCCAGCCACTGTTAAATCCATTTTACTACTTCAATATTAATACCTAATGATTGAACCTTCCTAACTAACCTTCCATGCGGAACCTTGTCAAAGGCCTTACTGAAGTCCATATAGACAACATCCACTGCTTTACCCTCGTCAAATTTCCTCGTAACCTCTTCAAAAATTTCAATAAGATTTGTCAGACATGACCTTCCATGCACAAATCCATGCTGACTGTTCCTAATCAGACCCTGTTTATCCAGATAATTATATATACCATCTCTAAGAATACTTTCCATTAATTTACCCACCACTGACGTCAAACTGATAGGCCTATAATTGCTAGGTTTACTCTTAGAACCCTTTTTAAACAATGGAACCACATGAGCAATAAGCCAATCCTCCGGCACCATCCCCGTTTCTAATGACATTTGACATATGACGTATCATGGACATGAACAGAAACATCCTAGACCCTGGCACCTGGGAGGCAAACTGTGATCTGAGTTTCTTTCCTGTGTCCACAAAATTACCTGTCTGACCCCCTGATTATAGAGTTCCCTATCACTGCTGCCATCCTCCTCCTTTCCCTACCCTTCTGAGCCACAGGGCCAGAGGCACAGCCACTGTTGCTTCCCCCATATAGGTTGTTCCCACCAACAGTACTGAAACAGGAGTACCTATTGTTAAGGGGAACAGCTACAGGGGTACTCTTTAGTATCTGACTCTTGCCCTTCCCTCTCTACTTATGTCACCCAAGGCTCCGATGTGACTACTTGCCTATAGCTCCCATCACCTTACTTTCCCAGACCAGATGAAGGGCATCGAACTGAGTCTCCGGTTCCCTAATGCGATCCCTAAGGAGCTGCAGCTCGATGCACCTGGTGCAGATGTGGCCATCCCGGGGGGGGGGGGCTGGGAGTCTCCTTGACTTCCCGTATCTGACACCCAGTACAGAACACCGGCCTCACAAACATACTTACTATTCCTATTTTTCACAAATAACTTACCTCACCTCATCCGTTATTGCCGAAGCCCTGTAGAACCGAAGCCCTCCTACTCTGACTCTATCTACTCTCTCACCAGCTCTATACAGCTGTCGTCTTTTTAAACCCTTCCCACCAGTCTAACTCGCTGACATCCATGCACCTGCACAGCCGTTCCTCGATCAAACCGCTAAAGAAAAAACTGATCTCCTTTTAAACACTCCCACTGGTTTAACTCACTGATGTCCACGTGCCAAGTCATTTCTCAATTCTATTCTAGAAGATATTTAAATCACTCTTCATTACAGCTGAGATACTGGAGGACAGCTAAAGTTGTTCTGCTGTTTTAAAAAAGGCTCTTAAAAATATACCAGGAAATTATAGACTGCTGAGCCTGACATCAGTAGGGATTGGATATGTGAGTATTTGGATAGAAATGGACTGATTATGGATAGTCAGTCTGGGTTCGTGCATGCTAGGTCACGTCAACCAATATTAAGAGTTTTTTGAGGAAGTTACCAGGAAAGTTGAAGGTAAGGCAGTGTATGTTGACTATATGAATGTTAGCAAGGCATTTCATAAATTCCTGCATGGAAGATTAATCAAGAAGGATCATTACTTGGCATTCAAGATGAAGTAGTAAATTGAATTAGAAATTGGCTTTATACAAGAAGCTAGAGAGTGGTTGTAGATGGTTGCCTATCTGACTGAAGGCCTGAGACTAGTAGTGTGCTGCAGGGATTGGTACTGGGTCCGTTGTTGTTTACCATCATTGATACAGATGACAATGTGAGTAACTGGATTTATTTATTGTTGCCATACAGTGCAGAGTAACCCTTCAGCCCCTTCCTGCCGTGCCACCCAGCAATCTATAATTTATCCCTAGCCTAATCATGGAGCAATTTACCATGACCAATTAACCTCCCAACCGGTACTTCTTTGGAAACTGTGAAAAGGCTAAAGGGATCATGAGGGGCAAGTTCTTCACTCAGAGGGTCAACTTATGTCCTGAACTTCGGATTCTACCACCATTAGGAGAATCTGTCGACCATCTTTTGCACTCCAATGTGTTCTATGGAATGAATATTGTGCCAGATAATCTTGTTTGTTCATCTGTGATACAGAGTTCAACGTTGTTTCTATAATTCCAGTTGCCAGATTCACTGTATATATTGCTGGTACTTCTTTTATTTCCTTTATTTTTTCCCATGCTGTTTCTTTTGCAATTTTCTCCGTGAATGGGTTTCCACAGCTTACACTTGTAGCCATTTTGAAGTGGCTTTTTCATTTTAACACAGCAATTTTTCAGTAGTTGTATGACATCCATAAGATCTTGTACTAGTTGGCCATTCTTGATTGCGGTCCTGCAGCAATTAGAAACCCTCTTCATCTCTATAAGTTTCTAAAATCATGAACAACTCCAAAACCATATCAATAATCTGTTCAGATATCAGCTGATCATCCTTCTAATACGCTTGTTTTGTCTTTTGCACAGAGGTACGAGGAGCCATTTTTCCAGAAGCCAGCACTTCAATTTAAGAAGCAACCATCTGAATTCCTGTTTCAATTGTTGTTAAGTCATCTGTTTCAAATCAGATCTTTGATCAGGGTTTCGTAATGCAGATGCAGCCCACAATGTCACCTTTAAAGTTCGAAATGCTTTCTGTTGTTCTTCATTAACAGGATCATCTGAGCACATATTGTCCTTCAACAGGTTGTTGAGTGGTTGAGCAATTGTTGATAATCTGCCAATAGCTTGTCAATACATGGAATCAGAATCAGGGTTATTATCACTGGCATGTGTTGTGAAATTTGTTAACATAGCAGCAGCAGTTCAAAGCAATACATTATATAGAAAAAAAAACAAATTTCGCAACATATGCCAATGATAGTAAAACTGATTTCGATGGAATTCCAAAGAAACTAGTTCTTATTTTCTCAGACAATTTGGAAGATAAAAGAATGTTCTTAACCTTTTGTTCCACGCTAAAAATTCTTTACTTGTCTTGGATCGTTCCGAGTTTTAAATCCTGCCAACAATGCCAATAGACAGATGTTGGTGTTTAAATCAAGATTATTTTAAAATCAGTAATAAAACATAAAACTTGTTGCTTTGGGATAGTTTTATTAAAGATTGATAAAACAGGAAAGGAGCAGTGACAAGGTCTACTACTTGAAGATAGAAATTAAAGATATGGCACCTAGCATTAAACAGCTATTTTTATACTCAAAGAAAAATTCCATTCAAATCTATAGATAACAATAATTCTCTCCCCAGTGTGTACTCACTGGTGTGTCTGCAGTTGGGATAACTGAGTAAATCCCTTCTCACATTCAGACCAAGTGAATGGCTTCTCCCCAATGTGAACTGACTGGTTTGCCTACAGGATGCAGAACTGAGTGAATTCCTTCCCACACAGAACAGCTGAATGGCTTCTCCCCAACTTGAACTGACTGGTGTCCTCCTCAGTTGCATAAACTGAGTGAATCCGTTCTCACGCAGATCAGGTGAATGGCTTCTCCTAATTTGAACTGACTGGTATCCCTCTAGGTTGCATTAAATGACTGAATCCGTTCTCACGCAGAGCAGGTGAATGGCTTCTCCCCAGTATGAACTGACTGATGTTCCTTCAGTTGCCATGACTGAGAGAATCCATTCCTACTTTAAGGCAGGTGAACGGCTTCTCCCCAGTGTGAACTCGGTGATGTGACACAAGGTTGGATGACTGTGTGAATCCCTTCCCACATTCAGAGCAGATGAATGGTTTCTCCCCAGTGTGAACTTGCTGGTGTGTCAGTAGTGTGTATGAGTTTGTGAATGCCTTCCCACAGTCTAAGCAAGTGAATGGCCTCTCCCCAGTGTGAACTCGTTGATGTACTTTCAACTCTGATGACCGAGTGAATTCCTTCCCACAATCTGAACAGGTGAACGGTTTCTCTCCAGTGTGAACTCGCTGATGTTCCTTCAGTTGACATGACTGAGAGAATCCAATCCCACATTCAGAGCAGGTGAACGGTCTCTCCCTAGTGTGAACTCGGTAATGTGACACAAGGTTGGATGACTGAGTGAATCCCTTTCCACATTCAGAGCAGGTAAATGGTTTCTCACCAGTGTGAACTCGCTGGTGTGTCTGCAGGTTGGATTTCTGAGTGAATCCCTTCCCACAGTCTGAGCAGGAGAATGGTTTCTCCTCTGTGTGAACTTGCTGGTGTCTCTGGTACGTGGATGAGTCTGTGAATGCCTTCCCACATTCAGAGCAAGTGAACGGCCTCTCCCCAGTGTGAACTCGGTAGTGTGCCACAAGGGTAGATGACTGAGTGAATCCCTTCCCACATTCGGAGCAGGTGAATGGTTTCTCCCCAGTGTGAACACGCTGGTGTCTCTGTAACGTGGATGAGTCTGTGAATGCCTTCCCACATTCAGAACAGGTGAATGGCCTCTCCCCAGTGTGAACTCGTGAATGTGACACAAGGGTAGATGACTGAGTGAATCCCTTCCCACATTCAGAGCAGGTAAATGGTTTCTCTCCAGTGTGAACACGCTGGTGTCTCTGTAGCGTGGATGAGTGTGTGAATGCCTTCCCACAGTCTGAGCAGATGAACGGCATCTCCCCAGTGTGAACTGACTGGTGTGCCAGTAGAAATGATGACTAAGTGAATCCTTTTCCACACACAAAAAAAAGGGGAATGGCCTCTCTCACATATGAACCCACTGGCGTACCAGCAGGTGAAATGACTGAGGTATCCCTTCCCACAGTCTGAGCAGATGAATGGCCTCTCATCAGCGTGAACTGATCGCTGGGTCAATAGGTGAGATGACTGAGTGAAATTTTTTCCACATTCAGAGCAGAAGTAAAGCTTCTAATGAGAACGAACTCACTCGTGTGTCAGCTATTCAGAGGATTGAGTGAAGCTCTTCCCACATACAGAACAGTTGAGCGATCTCTCTCCCTGGTGAACTCAGTGGTGTGTCCACGATGGGATGAGAGACTGAATCTTTTCCCATGGTCTGAGCAGGTCAATGTTCTCTCACTGGTGAATTTTCTGATATATCTTCAATATCATTTGCAAAGTGAATTGCTTTCCACGATCAGAACACATGGAGCATTTCACTACGGTGTGAATTTCTGATGTATCTTCAGGCTGGATGACTGAGTAGATCCCCTCCCACACACAAAGGAGGGGGTGAATGGTCTTTTTCACACTGTGAACTCACTATGTATCTGCAGGTAAGCTGTGAGTAAATCCCTTCACACACTGATAGAAGGAGAATGGTATCTCACTGCGATCAATTCTCTGGCAATTCAGAAAGTCAGGTGTCAGATGTTTTGAATCCCTTGCATAATCAATGTATCAATGCATTTGAAAACTGATCTCCAGTGAATAAATGCTGGAATACCCTGGTTCCAGTGGGTTACACAGAGTTACAACAGAAAAGTTCATTTCACACACAGAGTACGTTTCCAGCTGGGATGAGACACATCTTTATCTTGGTGTTCCCCAGAAAATATCTGGTCACTCCTTAAATATCTGGACAGAGACAGCGAAACAGACGTGATGTTGTGTTTGAAGTTCCCATACACAAATTTTATGCCGATTCTAACCTGTAAAAATATTTGCAAAACACATCAATGGGTGAAGGAGAATATTTCAGGTGAGATTTTAGTCTGTGGTGAGCTCTGACATTATATTGTTACGAAGTTCAACTCAAGATGGAGGAATTCCCCATCTTCTAACTGGTCACAGTTCAGGCATCCTGACTGACCATCTGATTGTATCCCTGTCTGTACCAGAATGGGCCATTTCTACCCTTCATCAAACTGTGACTTGGCTCAGTTAGTCTCTCTCCATTAGTATTATCTCAAGTTCTGGTCATGTCCCACAGTGCTACAAAAAGTACTTGATATTACATATCTGATCATAGAGATTTTCTAATTAGTGTGATCCCCTATTCCCAGGTGAACATCACAATAGCAATGCCAATGAATATGGTGTGGAGCAAATTTGTGAACTGGAAGCTATATGTCAGTTGCTACCAAGGACAAAAATGTATAATGTCATTTATGTACCCAGAGAGAATGGTACAAAACAAGTTCACACCTATAGAAACCTCCAAGAACAATGGGAGATAGAAATGAAAGTGATTTTCTCAAGAACCAGATCATTCAGAAGGCTAAGGGAGTGATAGAGAGGACATATAAAGAAGTAGTTACACACAAGGTGCAGGACACTGGAAACTGAGTGACAGTCAGGAAGGAGAAAGCGGTTAAACAGCCAGTGCAGATAACCCCTGTGGCCACAACACTCAACACAGGTATACCACTTTGGAGGGGATGACCTAGCAGAGGGAAGTCACAACAGTCAGGTCTCTGCGATTCAGAAGGGAAGTGGGATAAGAGGCGAGCTGTGGTGACAGATTCGTTAGATAGGGGAAAAGAAAGAGGTTCTGTGGACGAGAATGTGATTCCTGGATGGTGTGTCCCAGGTGCCACAGTCTGGGACATCTTGCACTGAGTCCGCAGATTTCTTAAGTAAAAGGTTGAACACCCAGAAGTCGTGGTCCAAGTAGGTACCAATGATATAGGAAGGGTGATGAGGTTCTGCAAAGTGAATTCAGAGAGTTAATGGCAACTTAAAGATCAAGAATCCAGGATTGTGATCTCAGGATTGCTGGCCATGCCACATGCTAGTGAGGCCAGAACTAGGAAAATTATACAGTTTAATATGTGACTCAGGAGTTGGTGTAGGAGGGAGGGCATACGACTTCTGGATCTTTGGGGTCTCTTTCAGAGGAGGTGGGACCTGTACAAAAGAGATGGTATGCACTTGAACAGAAAGGAGACTAATATCCTAGTGGGAAGGTTTGCTAATGCTCCATACTGGAGTTTAAACTAGCATTGCAGAGGGATGGGAACCAGAGTGTCAGAACAGATAGCAGAGTGGTTGAGGAGACAGATGTTGTTAACACCTCAGGCAAAGTCAGGAACGAAAAGGTTGAGCATGTTGTGACTAATATCCTGAGCAGTGTAAGAAGTATCATTGGAAAAGTGGATGAGCTCAGGCATGGTTCAACACCTAGAATTATGACATTGTAGCCATTAGTGAGACTTGGTTGCATGAGGGGCAGGACTGGCAGCTCAATATCCCAGAGTTCTGTTGTTTTTGACGTGATAAGAGCCTGGAGAACTCGACATTGAGGTATTAAGGGTGGAACTGAGAAATAAGAAAGTTTGACCATGGGGCTATATTACAGACCACCCAACAATTCGAGGGATTTAGAGAAACAAATTTGCAGAGAGATTGTAGACTGTTGCAGGAATATAAATTGTTATCGTAGGTGAATTCACAAATTTACAGAGATTACAGACAGTTTCAAGGAACTTAAGATTGTTCTATTAGGTGATGTCAACTTTCCACATGTTTACTGGGACTCTCATAATGTAAATGGACCAGGTGGGATAGAGTTTGTCAAATGCATTCAGATAAGTTTTATTCATCAATACATCGAGTCTCAAGAGAGAGTGTGTGATACTGGATCTGCTATTAGGGAATGAGACAGGGCCAGTGGCAGGTGGCAGAAATTTGTCTAAGTGAACACTTTTCATCTAATCGTCATAATGCCTTTAGTTTCATAGTAAATATGCGAAAAGATAGGTCTGGTTGACAGGCTGACAGTCTAACTTGGAGAAAGGCCAATATGGATGGTATGAGAACGGAGATGGCAGGAGTGGATTGGGACAGGTTGTTTCTGGGAACAAAAAAGAGGTTGATTGCTGGTAGGCACAAACGAGGTGCTTGTGGAGAATAAATAAATGCAAGAGAGCACTTAAAAAAGAAATCAGGAGGGCTAAAAGAAGTCATGGGGTTGCCCTGGAAGACAAGATGAAAGAGAATCCTAAGGGGTTCTACAGATATGTTAACAGCAAAACGACTGCAAGGGACAGAATGGTAATCCACTTGTGGGACCAAAAGAGATGAGGGAGATCTTAAATCATTTTTTTTGCATCTGTATTTACTCAGGAGATGGACACAGAGTCCATATCAATGTTTGAGGGAAGTTTGGATAAGTACATTGTTAGTAAGTGTACGGAGAGCTTTGGTCCCTGTGCAGGTCGATGGGAGAAAGCCGTTTAAATGATTCTCACAGACTAGGATGTTCGAAGAGCCTGGTGGTGTGCTGTAGTCTCTCTGACTCTGAAGGAAGGAAGGAAGGATTTTGTTTCTTTTTACCCCAGACGTCATTGATATTTTCATTCATTGGAAGGTAGACACTTCATCTGAGATTAAATTGAACTCTATATTAGTTCAGATTTCCCCATCCTTAGATTTAAATAGCTGAATATCGACAGTGTCTGGCGGAGAGTGTATGCGTGGTGTCACCCATGGCTGCCTCTTTACCCAGAAACCGCCACGAACGAGATCTCGGTCGATCTGGGACCCAGCAATGCGCATGCGCCATAGAAATGGCGCCGTCACTTTGGCTCATCAGCCGAAAGCTGCTGGAGTCCCGGATACAGATCGTGCGGCTGAGAGAGGAAAAGGATCGGGACTGTCCCGGGGTGCAGCGCCACAGTGTGTCCGAAACTCACAGGAATTGTCCCTCAGTCGCGGTGTGGATGCCGACGAAATCCGCGCCCGGAACCCAGTTCGTACCTGCTGTCGGTCATCCTGAGGGTCTTGTTCATTCAGCGCATGTGCGATTTCGAGAAAGATCTGCGACCCTCACGCCTGCGCATTTAATCGTCTGATCACCGGCGGCAAATTCTGAAGCGCAGAGGTGTCTGGGTAACTGAGGTGACTGTACATGTCTGCAAGCTCCGGTTACCCTGTGCCATATGGCTCAAAAACCAGTTAGTGTTCTTATGTAGAGCACTCTGAGGGGACTTTAACTCAATATCAACAGGTATTCAGTGTGTCAGATGTCAAAGTCCAATCCACTTACAAATAGAAAACACACGAGATTCTGCAGATGCTGAAATTTAGAGCCACACAGAAATTTCTGGGGGAACTCAGCAGGACAGGCAGCATCTAAGCAGAGGAATTATCTGTCCAGGCATGGTGAGGAGTCTTAGCTCCAAATGTCAATTGTTTATTCCTCTTCATAGATGCTGCTTTGACCCACTGAGTTCCTCCAGCATTTTGCAAAAATTAACAATTTTTCAATCAATTAGTTTCCAAATGTTGCTAATCTTTCATTGATAGCTACATACTCCTGCTGATTCCCTCTTTCTCCTCCCGATAAAGTCTATCTCCCACGTCTTTCCGGACCCCCAGAGCCTTGGCTTTTGCTGGGACTCCCTTTGGTTTCTGAGCCTCATCCATTCAAGATTTACCCATCATTCTGCTGTCAGACAATAGTAGACTTTAGAGTGTGTATTCCAACAACTGAGCTGCATTAGGCACAACCCTTTGAAATCAGTGAAAAGGACCGAAAATGTTGAAAAGAGCACAGAAATTTAACTGTCTGTGACATTCTTCTTTGGCCCAGAGCCCTGAAGAATGAGGAATGTCGGGGACAAAACCACAGTGAGCTCATCGTCTACTTCAGTCTCCAGAAAATCAAGCATGAAATTCCAGGGAAACCTCCTCACCCACGGTGGTGATCAGTTGCAAGCTGTCATGAGATGAACAACAGAGGTATATTTAAAGGTACTAATATGGAACAGAAAGACAGGCAGGGACCAGCTGGACTGAGTGGCCTCTCTACTGTACAATGGGCATGTGACCTGCACATAGTGTTACCGCAGGTAAGCACCTGCGACGCAGGATTTGAAATAGAACTGATTTATTCCTCACAGATCTACAGTATTAAACACTAGTCGAATATCAAAGCAAAATGTATTATCAGAGTACATACGTGTCACCACATATAACCTTCAGATTCATTTTCTGTGAGCATACATTGCAAATCTATAGATTAGTAACTAAACAGAATCAATGTACAACAAACTGTGCAAGTGCAAATATAAATAATAGCAATAAATAACAAGCATGAACTAACAAGATAATCATTTGTACCTTCTGCCTAATGGCTACAGCGAGAAAAAAGCCTGGAGATGATCTTGATGATGATGGATGCTGCTTTTCTATGGCAACATTTTGTGTAGATATACTCAGTGGTTGGGTGGGCTTTACCCATGATGTACTGGACCAAATCCACTACCTTTTGTAGGATTTTCCACTCAAAGGCATTGGTGTTTCCATGCCAGACTGTAATGCTGCCAGTTAGCACACTTTCCACTACACATGTATAGAAATATGTCAAAGTTTTTGAAGTCATGCCGAATCTCTGCAGAATCCTAAGGAAGTAGAGGCGTTGTTGTGCTTTCTTTGCAATTATATTTATATGATGGGTCCAGGACAGGTCCTCTGCGAAAATGACAGCTCAGAATTTAAAGGTAGTGACCCTTTCCACCTCTGATCCTCTGATGTGTACTGGCTGATGAACCTTTCTCTGGTTTCCCTCTCATGATGTCTACAGTCAGTTCCTTGGTCTTGTGACAATGATGAGAGGTTGCTGCTATGACACCCCTCAGCCAAATTTTAAATCTCCTTCCTGTGTGCTGATTCATCACCACCTTTAATACAGCCCACAACAGTGGTGGCATCAGCAAACTTGAATATGGTGTTGGAACTGTACTTAGCCACTTAGTTATAGGTGTAATATGAGTAGAGCAGGGGGCTAAGCTTACATCCCCTTGGTGATGCTGTACTGATGGAGATGTTGTTGCTGATCCGAACAGACTGGGGTTTGCAAGTGAGGAAATTCAGGATCCAGTTGCACAAGGGAGTATTGAGGCCCAGGTCTTGGAGTTTACTGATTAGTTTTGAGGGACTGATGGTGTTAAATGCTGAGCTGTAATCAATAAAGAGCATCCTGATGTATGCATCTTTACTGTCCAGATGTTCCAGGGTGTGTGAAAAGCCAATGAGATGGCATCCATTGTAGACCTGTTGCTTTGGTGAGCAAATTAGAGTGGATCCAAGTCGCCACTCAAACAGGAGCTGATATGCTTCAACATCAGTCTCTCAAAACACTTCCTCACTGTGGATGTGTCAGTGGGCACTTCCATCCACAGTGACCAAGCCTCAGTCCTAGGTGTGATAAGCAGTCACAATATCTGTAGAATCTGACATTAATAATCAGTTGGGAACTTGCCCCTAGATTCACTCAACATGATGGTTAACATTCATTTTAACATACATCTGACTTGAACTTCCTCCCTGATGTGACGTTGCTGGTGTTTCAGCAGGTGGGATGACAGAGTAAATCTCTTTGCTCACTCTGGACAGAAGTGTGGCTTCTACTTGCTGTGAATTTGCTGGAGCCTCACAAGATGGTTAACTGAATTAAAACCTTCCCACACTCAGAACAGTTGTACACCTACTCCTCTGCATCAATTGGCTGGTGTTTCAGTAGCTCTCAGGCTGCAGTACTAATAAATCCTTTCCCACACTTGGAATAGATGAATGGCCTCTCCCCAGCGTGAGCTCACTGGGGTGTTTCTGCAGGTTGGATGCTCAGATGAATCCCTTCCCACACACGGAGCGGGTGAATGGTTTCTCCCCTGTGTGACTTTGCTGGTGTATTTGTTGGTGCAGTGGCCCAGTGAATCCCTTTCAAAATGAGAGGCAATGAATGGCATCTCACTGCTATCAGCTCTCTGGCCGTTCATCAGGTCAGATCACAGACGTGTTCATGGATTTGGGTTCTCCTTGCTTCAACTGGTGTGTTGTCTTCTCAATCATCTCCTCCTCCACATCCTAGTGGGAATAGAAGGATTCTTTTCTAGTTGGCGGCCAGTGACTAGTGGTGTTCCACAGGAGTCTGTGTTGAGACCGCTTCTTTTTATACCATATATCAATGATTTAGATGATGCAGCTTCAGCCTCTCAATCATTTCCTCCTCCACGTGCAAGGATCTATGGCATTGAAATGCTGAGCAACTGACAGACTCAGCAGAACTGACGTGCTGTTGTGTTTGAGGTTCTCGTACACGAATCCTTTGCCTTTTCTATCCTGTAAAAAGTTTACAAGGTACCTCAATGGGAGACAGACAATATTTCAGCTAAGATCATGTTAATCTTTTCCATGACCTCTGATACTCACAGAGGCTGAACACAGTTTGGAGGAACAACACTTCATCTTCTAACTGGGCACAGTTCAGGCATCTGGACATGACATCAAATTCATTGTATACCTGTCTGTATCAAAATGCGTCATTCCTGACCGTCATTCTGATGTGGCTCAGTTTCTGTCTCTCATAGAGTCATAGTAAAGTACAGCACAGAAACAGGACGTTTGGCCCATTTAGTCTGTGCCAAACCATTAATCTGCCTGCTCCCCTCGACCTGCAGCCAGACCTTATACCTCCATATGCCTCCCATCCATGTACCAATCCAGTTCAATTTCTTTAATATTGAAATCAACCACACATCCATCATTTGTGCTGGCAATTCATTCCACATTCTCACCAGCCTCTGAGCAAAGATGCTCTCTCAAATATTTCTCTTTTCACCCTTAACCCATGACCTCTATTTGTAGTCTCACCCACCCTCAGTGGAAAAAGCCTGCTTGCATTTACCCTCTCATAATTGTGTATACCTCTATCTAATCTCCTCTCAGTTGATTGTCAACCTTTCCCTGTAACTCAGGTCCTCACGTCCCAGCAATAACCTTGTAAATTTCCTCTACGTTCTTTCAAACTTATTTACATCTTTCCTGGGAGTAGATGACCAAAACCTGGATGGAACATTAAATACAATTCCAAGATAATATCCCATCTCATGTACTCAATATATTGATTGATGGAGGCCAAAGCGCTAAAAGCATACTTTATTCTCCTGTCTACCTGTGATGCTACTTTTAAGGAATTATAGATATGTATTCCCAGATACTTCTGTTCTGCTCTACTGCTAATCTGGTGTGTTTGGTCCTCCAACTGTAATATCTCACAATAAAATCCTTCTGCGATTTTTCATCTAATTGTTCTAGCTGGTCCAGATCCTGCTGCAAGCTTTGATAGACCTCTCACTGTCCACTATACTCCCAATCTAGGTGCCATCTGCAAATTTTCAGATTCAGTTTAACACATTACCATCCAGGTTGTTGATATAGATGACAAAAAAAGACCCAGCACCAATCCCTGCTGCTCACCACTAGTCACAAGCATCCAGGCAGAGAGGCAACCATCTACAACCAATTGCTGGTTTCTTCCCTGAAGCCAACGTCTAATTGGATTTACTACATTATTCTTAATACCAAGTGACTGATGCTGCTTGATCAGCCTCCCTATGTGGGACCTTGTCAAAGGCCTTGCTAACGTCCACATAGACAACATGCAATGCCTTGTCTTCATCAATTTTCCTGCTAACATCCTCAAAAAATTCTATAAAATAGTTAGACATGACTTACCATGCACAAAGCCATGTTGACTGTCCCTAATGGATCCCTGTCTAACCAAATGCGCATATTTCCAGTCACTTAGATTACCTTCCAGTAATTTTCCTATACTGACTCACCGGTCTTTAATTTCCTGGTTTATATTTAGAGCTTTTTTAAAACAACAGAACAGTAGCAATCCATTAACCCTCCAGTACCTCACCCATGACGAAAGATATTTTAAATATTGCTGCTAGGACTGTTGCAATTTCTTCCAAGTCTCTTTACACCCCAGATTTCTGAACTTTCTCGCTGGGGCTCAGAAGGGTAAGGAAAGGAAGAGAATGGCAGGAGTGATAGTGGACTCTATAGTTATGGGGTCAGACAGACGATTCTGTGGACACAGGAAAGAAACACAGATGGTAGTTTGCCTCCCAGGTGCCAGGATCCAGGATGTCTCTGATCACGTCCACGATATCTTGAAGAGGGAAGGAGAACAGCCAGAGGTCTTGGTACATATTGGTACCTACAACATAGGTAGGAAAAGGGAGGGGTTCCTGAAAGCAGGCAGTTAGGAAGGAAGTTGAGAAGCAGGACCTCAAAGGTAGTAATCTCAGGATTACTACCTGTGCCATGTGATAGTGAGTATAGGAATAGATTGAGGTGGGGGATAAATGCGTGGCTGAAGAATTTGAGCAGGGGGGCAGGCATTCAGATTTCTGGATCATTGGGACCTCTTCTGTGGCAGGTGTGACCTGTAGAAAAAGGACAGGTTGCACTTGAATCTGAGGGAGACCAATATCCTGGCAGGGAGGTTTGCAAAGGCTATAGGAGAGAGGTTAAACTAGAATTGCTGTGGGTGGGAACCAAATTGAAGTGACGGAGGAAAGGGAGGTTGGCTCACAAGTAGAGAAAGCTTGGAGACAATGCGAGAGAGAGGATAGGTAGGTGATAGAGAAAGGATGCACTCAGACCGATGGATTGAGATGTGTCTATTTTAATGTGAGTAGTATTATGAATAAAGCAGATAAGCTTAGAGCGTGGATTAGCACTTGGAGCTGTGATGTTGTGGCCATTACAGAGACCTGGATGATGCAGGAGCAGGAATGGCTACTTCAAGTGCTGGACTGTAGATGTTTCAGAAAGGGCAGGGAGGGAGGCAAGAGAGTTGGGGATGTGGCACTGTTGATCAGAGATAGTGCCACAGCTGCAGAAAAGGAGGAAGTCATGAAGGGGTTGTCTACGGAGTCTCTGTGGGTGGAATTTAAGAATAGGAAGGGGTCAATAACTCTACCTGGTGTTTTTTTTTATAGATCACCCAATAGTAACAGGGACATTGAGGAGCAGATAGGGAGACAGATTCTGGAAAGGAGTTGTACCAGAAAGCCAACTGTATAATATGGGGCAATTTTATGTCGTAGTAACACGTTATTGGGCATGCATTGCTCTGTATATAAGTGTTCAATTCAGTTTTAGTTAGTAAAGAACCCTGTTAACGTAGCTTCCGTGTTTTTTATTAATGATATTGTTGTGTAAATGGCCACATACACAACAAATTGGCGACGAGGTTAATGAAACTGCATCGTATCCGAACTCCGTGTTTTAGTTGAAAACGGCACTCAGAGTCTGGAAAAGAAGTGGGAGTTCAGCCTGAGTCGGAAACATCGGGAGATCGAAAGACACAGTCGGAGCCATGGCGCGTCCAGGCAAGACCAGCTGAGGGTTTGCCTGCCCCAGAAGGGAAAGAAAAAATGGACCGACACACACATCTACGTGTGCGCTGGCAACGCTAGCAAAAAAAAAAGGGTCATGTGAAAAAAAAGAAAACAAGGGACTGGGGCTAAATTGACATAACAAGGATAAATTAACATAACAAGGATGGTGTTAATTGGAACCATTACAGCATTTGATTGTGGCATTGAAGACTGGGCAACTTATATTGAAAGAATAGTTGTATTCTGATGCTAACGATGTTAATGAAGAAAAGAAAGCCAGCGTCTTACTTTTGGTGTAATGGGCGTGAAAATGTACGGGTTGCTACGGAGCTTCTTAACCCCTGAAAAGCCAGCTGACAAAACGTTCAAGCAAATAGTAGACACTCTCCAACATCATTTAAACCCCAAACCATTAGTCATTGCTGAAAGATTTAAATGTCATAAACGGAATCAGACCAAAGATGAAAGCATTTCTGAACACAAAATACTCTGTAGATGCTGAGGTCAAAGCAACATTCACAACATGTTGGAGGACCTCAGCAGGTCGGGCAGCATCCATGGAAACGAACAGTCAATGTTTCGGGCCGAGACCCTTCGTCAGGACAGAAGAGGGAGGGGCAGGGGCCCTATAAAGAAGGTGCGGGGAGGGTGGGAAGGAGAAGGCTGGTAGGTGCCAGGTGAAAACCAATCAGAGGAAAGATCAAGGGGTGGGGGAGGGGATGCAAGGGTGGGATAGTTAGGAAAGGTGAAGAAGGAATGTAAGGGGAAAGCACTATGGGTCGTAGAAGGAGGCGGAACCATGAGGGAGATAATAGGCTGCTGGTGGAGGAGGAGGCAGACTGAAACTGGGATGGGGGAAGGGAGGGGGAGAGAATTACTGGAAGTTGGAGAAATCAATGTTCATGCCAAGGGGCTGGAGACTACCCAGACCACCCAGACGGTTGCTCTTCCAACTTGAGTTTGGCCTCATCATGGCAGTAGAGGAGGCCATGTATGGACATATCCGAATGGGAATGTGAAGCAGAGTTGAAGTGGGTGGCAACCAGGAGATCCTGTCTGTTATGGCGAATGGAGTGGAGGTGCTCGACAAAGCAGTCCCCCAATTTGTGTCGGGTCTAACTGATGTAGAGGAGGCTGCACCGGATGCAATAGGTTACCCCAACAGGCTCAAAAGTGAAGTGTTGCCTCACCTGGAGGAATTGTTTGGGACCCTGAATGGTGGTAAGAGAGGAGATGTAGGGACTTGTGTAGCACTTACGCTTGCCAGGTGGGAGATCTGTGGGGAGGAATGTGTGGACTAGGGAGTTGCGGAGGGAATGATCCCTGCAGAAAGCGGAGAGGGGTACAGAGGGAAAGATGTGCTTAGTGGTGGGGTCCTGTTGAAGGTGGCGGAAGTTGCAAAGGATAATATGCTCGATTTGGAGACTGGTGGGGTGGCAGGTGAGGACAAGGGGAACACAGTCCCTGTTGTGGTGACGGGAGGATGGGGTGAGGGCTGAAGTGTGGGAAATGGAGGAGATGCGGGTGAGGGCATCATTGATGATCGTAGAAGGGAAACCATGATCCTTGAAGAAAGAGGACATTTGAGATGTCCTGGAACGAAAAGCCTCAACCTGGGGGTGAAAAAAGTTGGGGAGCAGTACCAGTATAGGCTTGGAGCATAGACTGTTCTACATAACCAACAAAGAGACAGACATAGCTGGGGCCCATGCAAGTGCCCATAGCTGTACCCTTAGTCTGAAGAAAGTGGGAAGAGCCAAAAGAGAAGTTATTAAGTGTGAATACCAGTTCCGCCAACCAGAGGAGTGTGGTAGTGGTGGGGAAATGGTGAGGTCTATTGTCAGAAAGTAGCGAAAGGCTTTGAGGCTTTCTTGATGGGGAATAGAAGCGTATAAGGATTGGACATCCATAGTGACAATGAAGCATTCAGGAACGGGGAACTGGAAGTTATTAAAGCGGTGGAGGGCATGGGATGTATCTTGGATGTAGATGGGGAGGGACTGAACTATGGGTGATAAACTGGAATCCAGGTAGGCAGATTCAAGTTCGGTAGAGCAGGAGCAGGCCGAAACTATGGGTCTACCGGGACAGTCAGGCTGTGGATCTTGGGGAGGAGGTAAAATCAGGCAGTACGGGGTGTGGGAATTATGAGTTTTTTTGGCTGAGGAGAGCATTTCTGAATATTGTGCTGAATTGCACAAATTATCAGAACATTGTCAATTTGGAGCTGGTCTATCAGACATATTGAAGGATAGGTTAGTGTATGGCATGTACTGTGAAACCACACAGAAGAAGCTCCTGTGTGAAAAAGACCTTATATTTGAGAAAGTGCAAAACATCTCAATATCATTAGAAACAGTTGCATGAGGTGCTTCACAGATACAACAAAAATCTCTGGAATATGCTATGAATAAAATGTCACTGCACAGAAATGAAGGAAAGAAGTGTTATCATTGTAGAAACAGGTCACATGACCCTGATGTTTGTTGGTTTAAAGACAAAGAATGCCGAAACTGTGTCAAACAGGGCCACACTGGCAGAGTATGCAAAGTTAGTAAACAGCAGGAAAAGGACAAAATACAGAGAAACAACAAACCCCAGAAAGGAAAATACAATAATGTGCACAAATTGAAAGAAAACAATGCTGATGAAAACTACTCAGACAAAAGTGAATTGTCTAGTCTGCAACTTCACAGCATGAAAGAGACAGATGATCGAAGAGTAATATGGATCACTCCAGAAGCGGCAGGCGTGAGACTAAAAATGGATTTGGACACAGGCTCAGCTTTAACAGTGATCTCTGTACATGACTACAATCGACTGTTTTCTCACATACCTCTGAAATGAACTAAACTACTGCTAAAGACTTACACAGGATAGAGAGTGCATCCCAAAGGTAAAGTTAAAGTGACAGTGACCTACAGAGACAAAATACAGCAGCTGAACCTCTATGTACTGAAAAATGGAGGACCACCGTTGCTGGGACGTGAATGGCTCAGGAAAATCCAGTTGGACTGGCACACCATCAAGGCACTAGATGTGTCAGCAAAGGCAGGCAGCAAGGCTACATCTGAGAATCTGAGAGACTGTCACAAATACTTGCTGACTCTGAGGAAGTGTTATTGAAAGGAATAGGAACACTTCAGGGCATGAAGGCAAAGACTGAGATTGAGGAAAATGCATGTCCAAAATCTCACAATGCCAGACCAGTCCCATATGCAATCCGTCCTACAGTAGAGGCAGAGCTGAAAAATCTGGAGCAGACTGGGGTCCTGTCAAAGGTGGACTGGAGTGAATGGGCCACGCCTATTGTTCCAGTGATGAAGAAAACCTCTAGCACAAAACCAGGAAAACCAAGCAAGGTGTACATATGTGGCGACTTTACAGTGACTATCAATCCAGTGCTCCGCACAGTACAGTATCCCCTACCCCATATTGAGGACATTTTTGCTTCCCTGTCAGGAGGGGAACACTTCACAAAAATTGATTTGACCCAGGCTTATCTCCAAATGGAAATCGAGGAATACCTGACAATAAATACACACAAAGGACTTTGCCAGTACAACAGGTTGGTGTTTGGGATAGCATCAGCGCCTGCAATCTGGCAAAGGGCCAAGTTCTGCAGGGGATTCCAGGGACTCAGTGTTACCTGGATGACATCATTGTCACCGGCAAGAATGACGACGAACATCTTTCTAACCTAAAACAAGTGCTCACCAGGTTACGAGAATATGGGCGCAGAGCTAATCGACAGAAATGTGAGTTTTTCAAAAAGGAAATTTTATACTGTGGGCATGTGATCAACAAGGATGGTTTACACATGTCTCAAGACAAGATAGGAGCGCGCTTAAGTCACCACCACCTGAAAATGTGTCTCAGCTGAGAGCATATCTTGGTCTAGTGAACCACAAGTTCTTGCCTAACCTATCCACAGTCCTATACCCACTAAATGCATTATTACAGGCAGGGACACAATGGAGGTGGACTGAGAGCTGGGAGAAAGCATTTCAGGAAACTAAAAGACTCATGACTTCAGACGGGGTGCTCGCGCACTTTAACCCCTCCTTACCTATCCAACTAGCTTATAACCATATAACCCATATAACAACTACAGCACAGAAACAGATCATCTCGGCCCTTGTAGTCCATGCCAAATGCTTACTCTCACCTAGTCCCACCTACCAGCACTCAGCCCATAACCCTCCATTCCTTTCCTGTTCATATACCTATCCAATTTTTTTTTAATGAAAAATCGAACCTGCCTCTACCACTTCTACTGGAAGTTCATTCCACACAGCTACCACTCTCTGAGTAAAGAAGTTCCCCCTCTTGTTACCCCTAAACTTTTGCCCCCTAAATCTCAACTCATGTCCTCTTGTTTGAATCTCCTCTACTCTCAATGGAAAAAGCCTATCCACGTCAACTCTATCTATCCCTCTTATAATTTTAAATACCTCTATCAAGTCCCCCCTCAACCTTCTATGCTCCAAAGAATAAACACCTAACTTGTTCAACCTTTCTCTGTAACTTAGGTGCTGAAACCCAGGTAGCTTGTGATGCCTCGCCCCATGGAATAGGAGCTGTGTTATCGCACAAGTTTCCAGATGGCTCAGAAAGACCAATAGCCTTTGCCTCAAGAACGTAACTTCAGCTGAACGCAACTACACACAGGTTGACAGAGAAGCCCTAAGCCTCGTGTGGGGAGTCACTACCTGTATGGCCAAAAGTTTACTCTGTTTACTGACCATCAGCCTCTCGTGTCAATCTTCAACCCAAGGAAAGGCGTTCCAGTGATGACAGCAAAAAGGCTACAGCGATGGCCCCTTTTCTCAGGAGGCCATAGGTATGACATTGAACACAAGGGGACCAAGCAAAACAGCAACGCAGATGGTTTGTCATGTTTACCACTGCCCACTTCCAAGGTAACTACACAAATGAACTCAGCAGAGGTCTTTCACATGACAATAGTTGAACAATTACCAGTAACAAATAGCCTCATTGAAAGGGAAACGCGCAATGACCCAACGTTGTCAAAAGTGTATGACATCATGGGATGGCCAGCGCGGGGTAACACACTGTTTCCAGCCTTCTCAGCAAGGAAGTTGCAGTTGTCATTGTGTCGGGGAACACTAATGTGTGGCTCACGAGTGTGTGATTCCTTCCAAGCTATGCACCAGAGTGCTGAAGGAACTGCACAAGGGGCACCTGGGTACTGTAAAGATGAAAAGTCTTGCCTGTGCCTATGTGTGGTGGCCAGAAATCGATTAAACAAATTGAGGACGTGACCAAGAACTGTGCTGGCTGTCAAAAGATCCAGAACACACCATCACAAGCCCCTTGGGAGTGGCCACATCCATTGGTGTGGCACTCATCACCATGGCAATGAGTGCACATCAACTTTGCTGGACCATTCATGTATTCTATCTTTTTAATCACTGTTGATGCACATTCCAATGGCCAGAGGTCATCAAAATGAAGACAACTACATTGGAAAAGGCCATTACAGTGCTGAAGACCATGTTCACCAGGAATGGCATACCAGAGCAAATCTGCGCAGACAATGGACAACAATTTGTCTCTAAAGAATTCCAAAGTTTTGTGAAGAACAATGGAATCAAGTACTTTACATCGGCTCCTTACCATCCATCCACAAATTGCTTGGCAAAAAGATTTTTACAGACATTCAAGAAAGCTCTCAAGGCAAGGGACCACAAAAGTCAACCTCTCCAACAGAAGAAAGACAACTTCCTCCTTGCTTATCGTAATGCAGTACATGCAACCACTAACCAGACTCCAGCGATGATGTTTTTGAACATGAATGAATGTTTCTGAGGTCCCACATGGATCTTCTCAAACCAAATGTATGGCATGATGTAGAGAACAGACAGTTCAAACACTTGAATGCTAAGTCCACACGGAGCTTCAATGTGGGACAGTCAGTTCTTGCCAGGGATTACCAGACTGAAAAGTGGCAGCTGGGTATAATTTCCACCATTGATGGGCCACTAATGTATAGAGTACAGGTGGGAGAGAATGTATGGAGATGTCATGTGGATCAAATCCTGAATGCTCAGGTGGAAAACACAACAACATCTTGCCCTGACTCCCCAGACATAGAAGAAAACACTCCTGATGTGACCACATCAGTCTCGCCCACAGATAAGCCTGTCATCAGGGCTGGGGACCCACCTGATGTACCTGTGGAGACTCATTCCCCAAAGCAAATGTTGCAGGGCAGATGTTACCCGGAGAGGCTGAGAAGACTCCCACAAAGACTTGAGTTAAATTATTATTAGGTTACTTTGTTATAATTTCATATCATTAAGTTATTAACTAAACAGTGGGTGGGTGTTTGTATATTAAGGGTACACATACAATATTTGTTTAATGTAAAAACAGTTGATACATTTTTTAAAGAAAAGGGGAGGAGTGTACCATATAGCCTACTATATAGTATGGGACTATATTATGTCATAGTAACACATTATTGAGCATGCGCTATTGGGAGTGTATTGATCTGTATATATGTGTTCATGTTCGGTTTGAGTTAGTAAAGAACCCTATGTTAATGTAGCTCCAGTCTCCAGCATTTTTATTAATGATATTGTTGTGTATGTGGCCGTTTAATAATAGGGTTGTTGTGGTGAGAGATTTTAATTTCCCAAATATTGATTGACATCTCCCTAGAGTGAGGGGTTTATTTTCATTTTAAAATCTTTTTTATCAATTATTATTGAAGATTAACAAAACAAAAAAAAGATACATTAAGTCAATGCCATTATGTACAATAAAGAAATAAATTAGCAAATAACTGATTAACAAAGCTAAGCAATATATCAATAATAATAAGAAAAAATAAAGTGTTAAGAATATTTTTTTGAAAGAAAAAGAAGGAAAAAAAAGAACTACCGGTACTAACTAAAAAAAACCCCTACTGACTGAAAAAAACCCCCAAAACAACAAAAAAAAACCCCTTTGGGAGCGCAACCCCGGAACTATACATCATACCAGCTTCCAAAAAAAACATCAATCCACCAACTGAAATCCACTTAAAGAAACATCAGAAGGAAACCATATTAATTAATTCAAATCAGATGATAGTAGCAGGCAAATGAACCCACCTTTTCTCAAAATCGAATCGAGGATCAAAAGTTCAACTTCTAATTTTCTCCAAACTAAGACATAGCATCACCTGAGAAAACAATTATATCAAAGTAGGAGCAGAAGCATCTTTCCATTTCAACAAAATAGCCCTTCTGGCCAATAATGTAACAAATGCAATTACATGTTGGTCTGATGGAGAAATACTATGAATATATTGAGGAATTATACCAAATAAAACTGTCAATTTATTAGGTTGTAAATTAATTTTTAAAGCTTTAGAAATTGTAGAGTAAATAGACTTCCAAAAACTTTTCAATACAGAACACGACCAAAACATATGTGTCAATGTGGCTGTCTCAGTTTTACATCTGTCACACTGACTATCAACATTAGGAAACATTTTAGACTGTCTTTCCTTTGTCAGATAGTAACGATGTACAATTTTAAATTGAATTAAAGAATGATTGGCACAAATTGAAGAAGAATTGACCAACTTCAAAATTTGCAACCAATCTTCTGTTATCAGGGTCATGTTAAGCTCTCTCTCCCAATCTTGCTTAATCTTAAGTGAAGGGTAATTGTGCTGTTGTAACAATAAATTATAAATTTTCCCAATAAAACCCTTCACTAAAGGATTCATTTTAAAAATAATATCTAACAGATCAGAATCTTGTATATATGGAAAATTACTTAAGTATTTTTGTAATAAGTATCTGACCTGAAGATATTGCAGGAAATGTGAATACGAGAGAGAGTATTTAGTTACTAATTTCTCAAAAGACATCAGTAGGCCATCTTGAAACAAATCCATGAAGGACTAAACCCCTTTATTCCTCCAAAGAAGAAAAGTAGAATCACTTAATGAAGGTTTAAATAAATAATTTTGATAAATTAAACTAAAAAGTTTAAATTTTTTAAGAGTAAAAAAATTACAAAGCTGGAACCAAATTTGTAATGACTGCTTAATCACAGAATATAAATTTAAATTAGTAATTTTGGCCAGTTGTACAGGCAGAGATGCTCCTAATAATGAAGTTAAGTGAAAGTGTTTCACAGCATTCAATTCCAAATCAGCCCACGGAGGTCGTTCATCTCTGTCAGCCCAATATAACTAAAAACACATATAATGTATATAAACAGCCCAATAGTACATTCTTAAATTAGGCAAAGCAAGACCTCCATCTTTTTAAAATTTTTGTAAATGATATTTAGCAATTCTTGGTCTTTTATTATTCCAAACAAAAGATGAAATAATGGAGTCAACCTGATCAAAGAACTTCTTAGTTAAAAAATAGGGATATTTTGAAATACATATAAAAATTTTGGTTAAATCATCATTTTAACTGCATAAATTCGGCCAACTAACAAAAGTGTAAGTGGATTCCATCTACAAAATAATTGCTTCATAAAATCCACTAAAGGAACCAAATTAACTTTATGAAGATCTTTATGATTTTTAGTGATAATAATACCTAAGTATTTAAATGAGTCTGTAACTCTAAAAGGAATGTCATCATATATAGAAGCAGAATCATTTAGGGGAAATAATTCACTCTTATGGTTTAGCTTATATCCCGAAAACGTTGCAAAATCATTTAATAGTTTCAATAAACGAGGAATAGATTCTTCAGGATTCGAAATATAAACTAAAAGGTCATCAGCATAAAGAGAGATCTTATGAACAGTCCCATTTATAAGAATTCCATGAATATCTTTAGCTTCACAAAGTGCAATAGCCAAAGGTTCCAGCACCAAATTAAACAGCAAAGGACTTAATAGGCATCCTTGTCTCGTACCCTGTGAAAGCCGAAAAAAGGAGATCTGCAATTGTTAGTAATAACTGTAGCAATAGAGTTTTTATATATCACTATAATCCACTTATTAAAATTAATACCAAAGCCAAATTTCTCCAAAACATTAAATAACTATTTCCATTCAATTCTGTCAAATGCCTTTTCAGCATCAAGAGAAACAACAAATTAGGGAGCCTTAGAAAAAGATAAATATATAACAGTTAATAGTCTCCAAACATTAAAAAAGGAATAACGGCCCTTTACAAAACCTGTTTGATCTTGAGAAATAATTTTGGCTAAATAGTTCTCCAGCCAATTAGCCATTATTTTTGAGAGAATTTTAGCATCCACATCTAATAATGAACTAGGTCTATATGAAGCACAGTCAGCAGAATCTTTATCTTTCTTAAGAATTAAAGAAATAGAAGCTTCATAAAATGTGGGAGGTAACTCTCCTATCAAAAAAGAATCTTTAAGCTTTTCTAACATATATGAAGGGAGCAATTTTTCAATTTTTTAATAAAATCCTACAGAACAACCATCCAGTCCAGGAGCTTTACCAGATTTCATTCAAAAAATAGCTTTCAGAATTTCACTTTCAGTAATTGGAGTATCAAGAGATAGCTGATCTTCAACAGAAATTTGAGGAAAATCAATCTTTTGTAAAAAGGCATTCATTTTGGAAGAATCAACTGGAGACTGAGATTTATAAAGTTCCATATAAAAGTCTTGAAAAATTTTATTAATATCTTCATAATTGCATGCTAAACTACCATCCCCCTTAAGAATTTTTAAAATTTGTCTTTTAGCTCTAGCTGCTTTTAATTGAAATGCTAATAGCTTATTATTTTTTTATCTCCAAACACATAAAATTGACTTTTCAATTTAAGCAAATTACTTTCACTAGGATAAGTTAATAATAAATTATATTGTGATTGGAGTTCAACTCTTTGTTTAAATAAATCAATGTTAGGAGAGACTGCATAAATATTATCCAAGTATTTAATTTGTTTGGAAATCTTATCTAACTCTATTTTTGTCTGTTTCTTAAGCTTAGCTGAATAGGAAATTATTTGACCATGCAAATATGCTTTAAATGTGTCCCATATAGTCAATTTCGATACATCTCCCAGACTGTTAAAAAGAAAACAATCTTTTATCTGAGTCTCAATAAATTTGACAAAGTCCAGACTTTGTAATAAATTTTCTGGAAAACACCAGGGCAAATTTGCAATAACGACATCATTCAATTCAAAAGCTAAACTTAAAGGTGCATGATCCGAAAGTGCAATAGCATCATACTCACATTTTTGGACTTTGGACAAAAATCGGGGATCAACTATAAAGTAATTGATTCTCGAATATTTTTTGTGAACATGTGAAAAAAAAAGGAATAATCTCTATCATTAGGATATAAATATCTTCAAATTTCAACCAGGCCAAAATCAATTAGAAAAGAGTTAATAAGTGATGCAGAACAACTTGGAAGCCGCTGATTGGTTGAACTCTTATCAATCAAAGGATTTAAACAACAGTTAAAATCACCACCCATTAACAACATATATTCATTTAAGTCTGGCAATAAAGCAAATACATTTTTTAAAAAGGAAGGATCATCTCCATTAGGTCTATATAGGTTAACCAGAACAATTTTTCTATTACAGATTGTTCCTTTAACAATTAAAAATCTACCATTAATATCTGACACAATATCTTCTTGGATAAATAAAATATTAGATTTAATAAAAATAGATACTCCCTTTGTTTTATTTAGACAAGTAGCATTAAATTGAAGGCCCTTCCACATTTTAAAAGATCTATTTTGATCACCCATTTTGATATGCGTTTCTTGAACAAAAATTATATCGGGTTGGAATCGATTAATGACTTTAAAAGTCTTCTTTCGCTAAATAGGATGATTCCAACCATGTACATTCCAATTTATAACATTTATCTGTTTAATTGCCATAAAAAAAGATTTTATTTTACTTAACATATAAATGAACGCATACCAGCGCAGGCTAACAAAAACTAGTGGTGATAAGTACAACCATACACAAAATATGCATGCTCTGGAACTCCGTAATGGGAAAAAAATACCAAAATGAAAACTAAAATTAATCTTACAATTGATCCTATAAATCAAAAATAACCCCTATCCACCCACTACCCCAAAAAGCCTGAAATTCGGCAAAAAAAGCCGAAATGCCTCCCCATAGAAGAGAAAAAGAGAGAGACTCCACAAGCTGCTCATTTTATAATAGTGGTTTTAAAAAGCTTTCCTTAATTCTTCCCCTTAGTTACAAAAAAAAACAACATACGGCCCTAAAATAAAAAAGTCCTACAAAGGAAAAAAATATTTTGCTAAATATAAAAAGCCTAACATTACAAAGCAACAGAACACCATATCAAGTAATGTTAAGTGGTTCTAATATATATGCAATTTAAGTATCAATTTACTTTAATACCTTCCATTACTTTACAGAGTATTATTGTACTGAAACCATAAAAACTGGTAAGGCTAGGTAATCATTAAAACATGGAACAGATTCCCAGCTGAAATGGTTAATACAAGAGGACAGAATTTTACGGTGGTCAGAAGAAAGTATAGGGATCTCAGATAATTTTTTTTTCATAGACCAGTGGGTACGTGGAAAAATCTACCATGGGTAGTCATAGAGGCAGACACACAAGGACATTCAAGAAGCTCCTAAGTAGGCTCATAGTGAAAGACGAATAGAATTCTCTAGAGAAGCATTAAATTAATAATAAAATAAATTGAAAGGTAAGCAGAACAATATGGACCAAAAGCCCAGCACTGTTCCATTTTTCTCTACAAAATCTAGCTCCCCATATCCAACATAAAAGTTCAGAGGAAAAAGTGTTTATATTTAATAGTTTATAAAAATACACTGGGGAATGGAAAACAATCTCCAAGGACGCCAAAGCTAAAAATTAAACAGAGAGAAATACCTATGTAATCCCTAGTGAAGAAAAATCAGCACCATTTTCCATTTAACTGACATTGTAGTGTTCTCGCACAGGTGTAACAACTCTGAACTAAACACCAAATATAAAGCCGTCAATGAGGCGGTCCCAGTAAGATTAACCATTTACTGTTCACTCTTCCACATTAACGTATGGTGAAAAGGCGTTGCTTCTATGATGTTTCTAGTGCGTAGAAAGAAAACTTCTCTCGCGCTGATCCTGTACACACAAGCCCCCTCCTTCCTGTTTCTCCAAACTGGTATTTTCTCACAAGACGCGGCGAAACCGGGTGTGACGTCATCGCATGCCGTGATATATCACAGACAATGAATTTACTTTCAACAACCTTAACTTTAACTAGAAAACGATTACAAACGAATTACTAAAACGAAAATATAATAAACTAAATGAATGCCTTAAGGCAACACACTCCCCGCCTGACCTTCGTAAGGTCATTATGAACATAATACAAAACTTCAGTCTCTAAATCAATCCTTAGGTAGAAGTAGAACGACCTCTGCAACTGGCCTTTGGTAAGTTTTCACAACACCTTGGACAGAAGTTTTCAACTCAACCTTCCTGACATGTCCATCCCTACTAGGGAATGTGGCAGTGATTCTGGCCATGTGAATGAGGAACGCAAGTCCTCTCACTAAAGAATTCAAAATGGAGAACCGCTGAAAGCGTTCGTTAGTACATATCGATTCTTCGAGGTAGGTGACTCCTGTTTGTATTTGCGGCTGAATTTCCAAGTCTCTTTCGGGTTCGATCAGCTCAAATGTCTCGCTCATTTGAGTTTTTTCTGTTGGTGGCTGATACAGAAAGGGGGGTCCGGTGAACCAGGATGTCTGAGCCAGGCGGGATGCAGGTAAGGATCTTGATGTGTGGTCTGCAGGGTTATCCTCGGTACGTACATAATGCCATTGTTCGGGCTTTGATGACAGGCGGATACGTTGAACTCTATTATGAACGTATACGTAGAAACGTTTTGATTCATTATAAATATAACCAAGCACTACTTTGCTATCTGTGTAGAACTTGATATCGTCCAGCTCTAGGTCTAGCTCATCCTGGATAAGATCTGCCATTTCCACAGCCAGGACAGCTGCGCACAGTTCAAGCCTTGGAATTGTCGGCTCAGACTGAGGAGTGAGCTTCGCCTTACCAGTTACAAATCCTACTTCAACTTGACCATCCTTCCCGACTACTTTCAAGTAAGCCACAGCACCGATGGCCTTGGTAGACGCATCCGAAAAAACACACAATTCTCTGTGCGCAGCCTCGGTGGGTGAGGTCACAGTGTACCTACGTCGGATATGAAGCTGTTTTAGATCTTGAAGTGAATCTCTCCAAGCCTCCCATTTACTTAGCTTGTCTTCTGGTAGGGGAGTATCCCAGTCGGAGAGCTCAGAGGTAAGTTCCCTGAGAAGGGCTCTTCCCTGGATCGTAACTGGTGCCAGTAGACCCAAGGGATCGAAAACACTGTTGACAGTGGAGAGAACTCCACGGCGGGTGAATGGCTTGATCACGGTCGGCACAGAGAACGTGATTGTGTCAGTTGTAATCTCCCAAAGGAGGCCCAAACTCCTTTGTGTGGGTATGGTTTCTCCATCTAGATCTAGGTCTTTAATTGCCGGAGCACAGTCATCGTGTGGAAAGGCCTCCATTACTGCCTGACAGTTTGATGCGAACTTGTGCAAGCGGAGGTTTGACTCAGCGAGTGAGGTTTGTGTTCGTCGGAGCAGATCGATTGCTTCATCTTCTTTCTGTAGCGATATCAAGCCGTCATCGACATAGAAGTGCCTTTCTACAAACTTAACGGTGTCGTCGCCGTGCTCCTGTGCGCCCTCTCTGATGGCTCTTCGCAGCCCATAGATGGCCACAGCTGGTGATGGACTATTGCCGAAAACATGGACTTTCATCCGGTACTCAATGACTTCCTTGTTGATGTCATTGTCCTTGTGCCATAAGAAATGGAGGAAATTGCGATGGTCCTCCCGTACTAAGAAGCAATGGAACATCTGCTGGATGTCCGCTAAGATTGCGACCTTCTCCTTCCAGAAGTGCAGCAGGACCCCGTGAAGGGTATTGTTGAGGTCGGGGCCTGTGAGGAGCACGTCATTAAGGGAGATACCAGCGCACTGAGCACTGGAGTCAAAGACCACCCTGATCTGATTGGGCTTTTGTGGGTGGTAAACCCCAAACATTGGGAGGTACCAGCACTCCTCGCCTTCTCTCAGTGGCGGTGCTACTTCAGCATGTCCATTAGTGAAGATCTTCTCCATAAATGCTACGTATTGTTGCTGCATCTCAGGTTTCCTTTTCAGGGTTTTTTGCAAGGACGTGAACCACTTGACTGCCTGCTCTTTGTTGTTTGGCAAGCACTGGCGTGGTTCTCTGAAAGGTAGTGGGGCGACCCAATTATTTGCTTCGTCTCTGAAGACCTTGGTGTCCATTATTTTTAAGAAAATGGCGTCTTGTGCTGATGGAGCAAGTTTATTATCATGCTCAGTTTGAGCGAAGACTGACTGTCCCAGCGTCTTGTCGGTTACTTTACATTTGTTAAAGCCTTGTCGTGCTTCCTTGATACACATGAAACTTGTGCAGGGTTGAAAAATTGAATGGCGGCCACTCTCTAGCACATTGGTCTTGAGTGTGTTAACTGTCGGTTTGTGTACATTGCCAAGACACACCTCTCCTATCACCACCCAGCCCAGATCCAGGCGTTAGGCAAAGGGGGCGTCGTGTGGTCCATTGACCTGCTGCCTGACCTTGTGCACACAGAGAACATCTCTTCCTAGTAGCAGGAGTATTTCTGCTTTTGGATCCAGTTCTGGGATGTGCTTGGCAATGTGGTGGAGATGTGGCTGGTGTAGCACTGCACTTGGCGTCGGGATCTCAGTGCGGTTATTCAAAATTTCATTGCACTCTAAGAGCGGAGGGAGACAGATGACAACTTTACCATCCAGGGACTCGAGCTGGAAGCCTTCTGCCTTCCTTCCATAAGTTTCCACGTTGCCTGAGCAAGTTCTAAGGTAGTATGGGAACTGATTACTCTCAATGTTGAACAAGTCAAAGAACTCTGGTCTGACTAGTGAGCAATTGCTCTGATTGTCCAGAATTACATAGGCTTTGATGGCCTTGTCTTTGGCTCCCTTAGGGTACACCTTAGTGAGGCAGATCTTTGAACAAGAACGGCTTGACTGAGCTTGGCCGCAAACTTCTGTGCAACTCGAGCTGACAACAGTTGTCCTGGAGTGAGCCTCTCCCTCCCCGCCGTCCTGTTGTGGGGGTGAAGGAGCGTTGTCGGTTCGCGGTAACGGGCCGGGATGCATGGCCCCATCGTGATTAGTGCTATTACATTCCGGGCACTTCACGGGGATCGTACACTCTCTAGCAAGGTCAGAGGTAGAGGAACGGCATTTAAAACATTTTTTTTCTCCTTGAGAAGGGCCATCCTCTCTTCAAGGGGTTTTTTCCTAAACATTCTGCTTTTTTTGAGGGGGTGGGGTTTGTTGTGCAATGGACAATTCTTGCTAGGGTCATTGTTAGTTGTAAAGACTTCAGTTTTACGCACTGCGACAGGTTTATTGATGTTAAAATTATTCGAAGTGGATTTGACTGGCTTGGTATGAATTGTACTGCTACCTTGACTCATGAAGCTAGGGTCGTTTCAATTCTTCGCCTCCTTGCACACAAACCTAGTGAAATACTCAAAGGGAGGAAATCGACCATCATTCTTTTCCTTGTACTCTGAGCCAACAGACACCCACCTTTCCTGCAGCCCAAATGGAAGTTTGTCCACGATTGGTCTAATTCCGTATGAAGTATCTAAATATGACAGGCCAGTTAAATAGCCATCTTCTTTAGCACCTTCAATCTCCATGAGTAGATCTCGGAGCTTTCTTAGCTTAGTGTGGTCTTTGGCTCACACCTTAGGAAAATTTTCCAGGCGTCGATATAGTGCCGTTTCAATAATTTCAGGGGCCACATAGCACTCCCGAAGTCTCTCCCATGCTTTGTGTAAGGCTAGCTTGGGGTTGTTGATGTACACTGAACGTATGCGTCTCACCTGTTCGCATGATTCTTTTCCCAGCCATTTCGTCATAAGATCCAACTCTTGGGTTGCTCCGAGCTGGACTCCGTGGACACCATTGGCGAATGAGGAGTACCATGCACGGTAATTTTCAGGCTTATCGTCAAACTGGTATAGTCCTGAAGTGACGAGATCTCGTCATGCTAAATACTGTGCCATGGGTTCAGCTGCAAGTGGCATGCTGGCTGGGGGAATATGTCGGCGGGTATATGACTGAGGGTGTACATTTGTTATGGGATTTGCAGTTCTGAATTCAGCCTTTGCCTCTTCTCTCGCCAAATCTGGTAAGTTTGGTGTCGAGAAGTATTTGTCATCAGCCCTTTCATTCTTGAATTCGTCGCGGAGTTGCAAGGGTAAATTGTCTTCCTCGGATGAATGTGATGCAATTGGGCCTCTCTGAGACTCCTCGTGAGGTGGGATGTTAGCATATAAGTATGGAGAGGAAGAACGAATCTTCAAATCCATTTGAGATCGGACGTAGTTGCTAGTGCGTTCCAATCCGGTCCTTTTTGAAGTAGATTTTACTTCTTCCAGAACATGCATTTCTTCGGCATTTTCTATTATCTCTGCTTCCACCCTGGCAGCTTCTGCTTCTCGGTGTAGCGTCAGCACTTCTAACTCTGACTCTATCCTTACCCTTTCCAACTGGTTTTCGGCTTCTCTGGCAGCCTTTTCCATTTTCAATTTTGCTTCCTGTTCAGCGTATGACGCTCAGACCTTAGCGGTTTCTGCTTTAGCTCTTGCGTGGGCAGTCTTATTTGTTGATGCCCTACTGCTCCTGGCGCTGGATGGCAACAACTTGATGCTGGATCGCGATGCCATCGTAGCACTTGAAACACCTGGTAATGCCGCCTTTTCACTGTAGTGTTCTCGCACAGGTGTAAAAACTCTGAACTAAACACCAAGTATAAAGCCGTCAATGAGGCATGATCTCAGTAAGATTAACCATTTACTGTTCACTCTTCCACATTAACGTATGGTGAAAAGGCGTTGCTTCTATGATGTTTCTAGTGCGTAGAAAGAAAACTTTTCTCGCGCTGATCCTGCACACACAAGCCCCCTCCTTCCTGTTTCTCCAAACTGGTATTTTCCCACAAGACGCGGCGAAACCGGGAGTGACGTCATCGCATGCCGCGATATATCACAGACAACGAATTTACTTTCAACAACCTTAACTTTAACTAGAAAATTATTACAAATGAATTACTAAAGCGAAAATATAATAAACTAAATGAATGCCTTAAGGCAACACAGACAGACCCAATGAAAAGCTTTTTTTAAAGAAAAAACTATCTATCGACTAAGCCCTCCCAGCTATATATATATATAAATAAAACCTTATGAACTATGGAAACTATCACTTAATTAATAAAAAAAGAGAATAAAACAAATAATAAAACAGATAATCAAACAGTCTATCCGTTGTCTTAATTCACTCAGTAGACCAAACAGATTTCAAAAAGTTATTCATCATTCACATCCAAAGTTTCACATCTTCTTTAAATGATCGATCAATCAAAGAACATCTTAAGCAAATCAAAAATGTTCAAAGTTTATCTTCTTTCTGAAAGAACGATTATTCAGCAGACCTAAAACCATTCAAACCTCAGCTACAGGCAGAATAGAGTTAACATAGTCCAACGCCTCTTTGGGGTCCAGATAAACACGTGAAGTCGAATCTTTGGGAAATAATTTTAATCGGGCTGGATATTGAAGTGATGGGAATAATCCCTTATCATAGGTTATCTTCATGGTTGGAACAAATTTAGACTGCAAAACCATAACCTCCCGTGGATAATCTTCATAAAAGCGAAGCTCAGAACCATTAAATTTAAAAACTTTTTGTTTCCTTGCATATTTTATAATTTGGTCTTTAACTTTAAAATGAAGAAAGGAGATCAAAACTGACCTTGGTCTATCTTGGCGAGATGTCACAGTAAAAATTCTATGTGCTCTTTCAATGTCAGGAGGCTGAGATAAAATATCCAGAAACAGAGATTGAAACAGGATAGCAAAATAGTCTAATAAATCTCCAGTCTCAGATCCTTCCTTCATCCAACAATTCGAATATTATTCCGACGAGATCTTGCTTCCAAATCGATGATCTTCTTTTGTGACTTCTCCAAATGTGCTGATATTTCTGCAATTTGCTGCTTCGCCTCTTCAAGTTCAGAATTCAGAGAGATAATGTTTTCCTGCACAAAACTCTCTCTTAAGCACCTCATCTCAGAAGAGGTAACATCAAGTTTTACCGTGTTGTTGTCTATCTTCTTATCAAGACTCATCAGCAAATTTTCTAATTGCTCGACCCAAGCTGGCGTTTCGTCCAACTTTTTCTCCTTTCCATTACTGGATTCGGGAAGCTGCTTTCTACTTCTTAAAAATTGTGATATAATAACAACTATTCCCCTCTAAGATCTGACAAATAAAAGTTAAAAATTCAAAGTTTAAAATATGGGGAAAAGGAAGAATTAATTGCAGCCATACAAATCTGTGTGTCTATAGACAGTAGGCGGAGTCTCCGAGCAAGGGGTTTAGATGGGGTGGAGTTTGTTAGGTGCATTCAGGAAGGTTTCTTGACACAATATTTGATAAGCCTACAAGACGAGAGGCTGTACTTGATCTGGTATTGGGAAATGAACCCGGTCAGCTGTCAGGTCTCTCAGTGGGAGAGCATTTTGGAGATAGTGATCACAATTCTATATCCTTTACCATATCATTGGAGAGGGATAGGAACAGACAAGTTAGGAAAATTCTTAATTGGAGTAAGAGGAAATAGGCTATCTGGCAGGAACTTGGAAGCATAAATTGGAAACAGATGTTCTCAGGGGAACGTACGGAAGAAATGCAGTAAATGTTCAGGGGATATTTACGTGGGGTTTTGTGTAGATACATTCCAATGAGACAGGGACAGGATGGTAGGGTACAGGAACCATGGTGGACAAAGGCTATGGTAAATCTAGTCAAGAAGAAAAGAGCTTACAAAAGCTTCAGAAAAATAGGTAATGATAGAGATCTGTAAGATTCTAAGGCTATCAGCAGGGAGCTTAAGAATGAAATTAGGAGAGCCAGAAGGGGCCATGAGAAGGCATTGGTGGACAGGATTAAGGAAAACCTGAAGTCATTCTACAAGTATGTGAAGAGCAAGAGGATAAGACATGAGAGAATAGGACCAATCAAGTGTGACAGTGGAAAAGTGTGTATGGAACTGAAGGAGATGCAAGAGGTACTTAATGAATACTTTGCTTCAGTATTCATAATGGAAAAGGACCTTGGTGATTGTTGGGATGACTTGCAGTGGACTGAAAAGCTTGAGCATGTAGATATTAAGGAAGAGGATGTGCTGGAGCTTTGGGAAAAAATTAAGTTGGATAACTCATCGGGACCAGACGGGATGTACCCCAGGCTACTGCGGGTAGCCAGGGACGAGACTGCTGAGCCTCTGATGATGATCTTTGCATCATCAATGAGGACAGGAGAGATTCTGGAGGATTGGAGGGTTATGAATGTTTTTCCCTTATTCAAGAAAGGGAGTAGAGCTAGCCCAGGAAATTATAGGCCAGTGAGTCTTACTTCAGTGGTTGGTAAGTTGATGGAGAAGATCCTGAGAGGTAGGATTTATGAACATTTGGAGAGGAATAATACTATTAGGAGTAGTCAGCATGGCTTTGTCAAGGGCAGGTCATGCCTTACGAGCCTGATTGAATTTATTAAGGATGTGACTAAACACATTGATGAATGTAGAGCTGTATATGTAGTGTATATAGATTTCAGCAAGACATTTGATAAGGTACCCCAAGCATGGCTTATCGAGAAAGTAAGGAGACATGGGATCCAAGGGAACATTGCTTTGTGGATCCAGAACTGGCTTGCCCACAGAAAGCAAAGAGTGGCTGTAGATGGATCATATTCTGCATGGAGGCCAGTGACCAGTGGTGTGCCTCAGGACGTACAAAAAAGCTGGATGAACTCAGCAGGTCGGGCAGCATCCGTTGAAAGGAGCAGTCAACGTTTCAGGCCGAGACCCTTCATCAGGACTAAAGAAGAAGGGGGCAGGGGCTCTATAAAGAAGGTGGGGGGAGGGTGGAAAACCAATGAGAGGAAAGGGGTGGGGGAGGGGAAGCAGGGAGGGGATAGGCAGGAGAGATGAAGAAGGAATCTAAAGGGAAAGCACTATGGGTAGTAGAAGAAGGCAGAATCATGAGAGGTGATAGGCAGCTGGAAGAGGAGACAGAGTGAAGGTGGGATGGGGGAAGGGAGAAGGAGGGAATTACTGTAAGTTGGCGAATTCGATATTCATACCAAGGGGCTGAAGACTACCCAGATGGTATATGAGGTGTTGTTCCTCCAACCGAAGTTTGGCCTCATCATGGCAGTAGAGGAGGCCATGTATGGACATATCCGAATGGGAATGTGAAGGACAGTTGAAGTGAGTGGCAACTGGGAGATCCAGTCTGTTGTGGCGGACGGAGTGAAGGTGCTCGACGAAGCAGTCCCCCAATCTGCGTCGGGTCTCGCCGATGTAGAGGAGGCCGCACCGGGAGCACCGGATGCAATAGATTACCCCAACAGACTCACAAGTGAAGTGTTGCCTCACCTGGAAGAACTGCTTGGGGCCCTGAATGGTGGTAAGAGAGGAGGTGTAGGGACAGGTGTAGCACTTACGCTTGCAGGGATAAGTGCCGGGTGGGAGTTCTGTGGGGAGGGACGTGTGGACCAGGCAGTCGCGGAGGGAACGATCCCTGCGAAAAGCAGAGAGGGGTAGAGAGGGAAAGATGTCCTTGGTGGGGTCCTGTTGAAGGTGGTGGAAGTGGCAAAGGATAATATGCTGGATCCAGAGGCTGGTGGTGTGATAGGTGAGGACAAGGGGAATACGGTCCCTGTTGTGGTGACGGGAGGAGGGGGTGAGGGCTGAAGTGCGGGAAATGGAGGAGATGCGGGTGAGGGCATCATTGATGACGGCAGAAAGGAAACCACGATTCTTAAAGAAAGAGGCCATTTGGGATGTCCTGGAATGGAAAGCCTCATCCTTGGAGCAGATGCGGCGGAGACGGAGGAACTGGGAATAGGGAATAGAATTTTTGCATTTGGCAGGGTGGGAAGAGGTATAATCAAGGTAGTTATGGGAGTCAGTGGGTTTATAGAAGATGTCAGTGGACAGTCTATCTCCAGAGATGGAGACCGAGAGATTGAGAAAGGGAAGAGAATTGTCCAAGATGGACCAAGTGAATTTGAGGGCTAGGTGAAAGTTAGAGGCAAAGTTGATGAAATTGACGAGCTCAGCATGGGTGTAGGAAGCAGCACCAATGAAAGTCGTCAATGTAATGAAGGAAAAGTTGGGGAGCAGTATCAGTATAGATTTGGAGCATAGACTGTTCCACATAACCCACGAAGAGGCAGGCATAGCTGGAGCCCATGCGAATGCCCATGGCTACACCCTTGATCTGGAGAAAGTGGGAAGAGCTGAAAGAGAAGTTATTAAGTGTGAGTACCAGTTCCGCCAACCTGAGGAGTGTGGTGGTGTTGGGGAACTGGTGAGGTATATTGTCCAGAAAGTAGCGGAGGGCTTTGAGGCCTTCTGGATGGGGAATGGAAGTGTATAAGGATTGGACATCCATGGTGAAAATGAAACGATCGGGACTGGGGAACTGGAAGTTATTGAAGAGGTGGAGGGCATGAGATATATCCCGGATGTAGGTAGGGAGGGACTGAACTATGGGTGACAAAATGGAGTCGAGGTAGGCAGATACAAGTTTGGTGGGACAGGAGCAGGCTGAAACTATAGGCCTACCAGGACAGTCAGGCTTATGGATCTTGGGAGGAGGTAAAAGCAAGCAGTGTGGGGTTTTGTGAGGTGTGCCTCAGGGATCTGTACTGGGATTCTTTGTGATTTTTATAAATGTCCTGGATGAGGAAATGGAGGGTTGGGTTAGTAAATTTGCTGATGACACAAAGGTTGGGGGTGTTGTGGGTAGTGTGGAGAGCTGTCAGAGTTTACAGAAGGACATTGATAGGATGCAAAACTGGGCTGAGAAGTGGTAGATGGAGTTCAACCCAGATAAGTGTGAGGTGGTCCATTTTGGTAGGTCAAATATGATGGCAGAATATAGCATTAATGGCAAGACTCTTGGCAGTGTGGAGGATCAGAGGGATCTTGGGGTCCGAGTCCATAGGACACTCAAAGCTGCTAGGCAGGTAGACTCTGTGGTTAAGAAGGCATACAGTGCATTGGCCTTCATCAACCATGGGATTGAGTTTAAGAGCCGAGAGGTAATATTGCAACTATATAGGACCCTGGTCAGACCCCACTTGGAGTACTGTACTCAATTCTGGTTGCCTCACCAAAGGAAGATGTGGAAACCATAGAAAGGGTGCAGAGAAGATTTACAAGGATTTTGGCCTGGATTGGGGAGCATGCCTAATGAGAATAGGTTGAGGGAACTTGGCCTTTTCTCCTTGGAGCGACGGAGGATGAGAGATGACCTGATAGAGGTGTACAAGATAATGAGAGGCATTGATTGTGTGGCTAGTCAGAGGCTTTTTCCCAGGGCTGAAATGGCTAACACGAGGGGGCATAGTTTTAAGGTGTTTGGAAGTAGGTACAGAGGAGATGTCAGTGGTAAGTCTTTTACACAGAGAATGGTGAGTGGAATGGGCTGCTGGTGGCAGCCGAGTAAGCGGAAATGATAGGGTCATTTAAGAGACTCCTGGATGGATACATGGAGCTTAGAATGTTAGAGGGCTATGGGTAAGCCTAGGTGGATCTAAGGTAGGGACATGTTCAGCACAGCTTTGTGGGGTGAAGGGCCTGTATTGTGCTGTAGGTTTTCTATTATTCTATGTTTATTAATAGTCAATGTCTTTATTCCTTCTACCAAAGTGCCTGATCATACACTTCCCTGCACTATATTACATTTGCCACTTAGTTGTCCATTTCACTAATCTGTCCAAGTCCTTCTGCTAACTCCCTGCTTCTTCAAAATTACCTGCCTCTCCACCTAACTTTGTATTGTCTGCAAACCTGGCCACAACATCATCCATTCTGTCATCCATATCTTTGACATATAATATGAAAAGAAGCGGTCCCAACACAGACCCTTGTGGAACACCACTAGTCACCAGCAGCCAACCAGAAAAAGCTCCCTTTATTCCCAGTCTTTGCCTCCTGCCAGTCAGCTAATCATCTTTCAAAGCTGATGATAAATATGAGAAAGTCCACAGATGCTGGAAATCCAAAGCAATACACACAGATTGATCAGAGAACACAGCAGGTCAGGCAGTATCCATGAAGATGGATGAACAGTTGACTTTAAAGAGTTCCTCTCTCATTTCTCTGTAGTTCATTTCACTCCATTAATACTGATGCACCTAACAGTTGCTTCATGCTTTCAAATTGACTAGAAGTTCCCTAGTGCATAGCCCTCTATTTTTCTATGCTCGATGTACCTATCTAAGAGGCCCTTAAAAGACCTTATTGTATCCGCTTCCACCACCCCCACCAGCAGTGCATTCCAGATCTCATCCGGTTCTGATGACTTATCTAACTTAATGCTTTTCAAATGCTCCAACATATCCTCTTTCTTAATGTCTATAAGCACAAGTGTTTCAGTCCGCTGTAAGTCATCCCCACAATTGCCAAGGCCTTTATCCTTGGTGAATACTGAAGCAAAGCATTCATTAAGTACCTACACTAACTCTTCTGGCTCCATGCATGCTTCCACTCTCACTCCTGATTGGTCCTATTCTCACATGGATCATCATCTTGTTCTTTACATACTTGTACAATGCCTTGGGGTTTTCCTTAATCCTGCCCACCAAGGCCTTGTCATGGCCCCTTCCGACTCTCCTAATTCCATTCCTAAGCTCCTTCCTAGCAAACTTGTAACTTTCTAGAATCTAAAAGTCCCTAGTTTTTTGAACCTTTTGTAAGCATTGTTTTCCTTCTTAACAAGAATGTCTACATCCTTTGTATACCATGGTTCTTTAACCCTACCATCCTTTCCATGCCTCTATGGAACATACCTATGATGGACGACATGCCACATTTCTGCTGTGCATTTCCCTGAGAACATCTGCTTCCAATTTGTGCTCCCAAGTTTCTGCCAAATAGCATCATATTTTCCCCCTACCCCAATTAAATGTTTTCCCAAATTGTCTGCTCCTATCCCTCTCCAGCACTATGGTGAAGGAGATAGAGTTGTGGTCACTATCTCCAAAAATGCTCTCCCACCGAGAGATCTAACACCTGACCAGGCTCATTTCCCAGTACCAGATCAAGTGCAGCCTCTCCTCTGGTTGGCTTATCTACATATTGTCAGAAAACCTTTCTGAACACACCTAAAAAACTCTACACCATCAAATCCCCTTGTACTGGGGAGATGCCAATCAATATCAGTAAAGTTAAAATCTCTCATCACAATAAACCTATTATTATTGCACTGTTCCAAAATTAAATCTAAACCCCTTGCACTAAATCAGCCATCACAACAACCTATTATTATTACACCATTCTGGAATCTGCCTCCTTATCTGCTCCTCAATGTCTCTGTTACTATTCGGGGGCAGGTATATAAAAACACACAGTAGAGTTATTGTCCCCTTCCTGTTTCTGACTCTCCACCCACACTGACTCGGTGGACAATCCCTCCATGATTTCCTCCTTTTCTGCAGCCGTAATACTATCCCTGATTAGCAGTGCCTCTCCCCCATCTCTTTTACCTCCCTCCCTGTCCTTCCCGGTACACTCGGCAGCCATTCCTGCTCCTGAGACATGAAAGTCTCTGTAATGGCCACAATGTCAGAGTTCCACAGATTGATCAACACTCTAAGTTCATTAGCCATGCTTATGATACACACTGCTTTAAAATAGACAGATCTCAAACCACCTGGCTGAGTGCTTCTTTGCTCTTTCATCTGCCTATCCTTCCTCATAAACTTCTTCCAAAATGTCTCTACTTGTGTGCCAACCACCTCATCCTCTGCCACTTTGATTCCCACCCCTTTTCAAATCTACCTTAAACCCTACCAGGGTCAGGGTCAGTCAATGTAAGACACAGATAGAAGTTGAAAGGCAAAGCTTAATTTGCAACCTGTCATGTGCCTACTGAAAGAGCATTGTCAGAAACTATCTTTCAAATTTCTTCAAATAATTACAACAGGTTTGTCAGGCAAGACTTCCCCTTGAGGAAACTACACTGACTATAGCCTATCTTACCATGTTCCTCCATGTACCCTGCAACCTCTTCCTTAATAATCGACTCCAACATTTTCGCAACCACTAACGTCAGACTAACTATAGTTTCCTTTCTTCTGAACTCTCTCCCTTCTTGAAGAGTGGAATGACACTTGCACTTTTTCAGTCTTCTGGAACTATTCCAGAATCTAGTGATCATAACTAATGCCTCCACAATCTCTTCAGCCACCTCTTTCAGAACACTGCGGTGGACACCATCTTGTCTAGGTGACTTATGTACCTTCAGACTTTTCAGTTTCCCAAGATTCTTCTCTCCATTAATAGTAACTTCACACACTTCATGACCCCTGACAACTGGAACTCTTGAAATCACTAGATCATCCTAGTGAGATACTGGAGGACAGCTAAAATTGTTCTGTTGTTTAAAAAAAAGGCTCTTAAAAATTAACCAGGAAATTATAGACTGGTGAGCCTGACATCAGTAGTGGGAAAGTGATTGTAATGTATTCTAAGGGACTGGATATATGAGTATTTGGATAGAAATGGATTGATTAAGGATAGTCAGCTTGGGTTTGTGCATGCTAGGTCATGTCAACCAAAATTACAGAGTTTTTTGAGGAACTTACCAGGAAAGTTGATGAAGGCAAGGCAGTGTATGTTGATTACCTCGATGTTAGCAAGGCAGTTGATAAGGTACTGCATAGAAGATTAGTCAAGAAGGATCAGTTACTGGCCATTCATGATGAGGTAATAAATTAGATTAGACTTTAGCTTTGTAGAAGCCAGAGAGTGGTTGTAGATGGTTGACTATCTGACCGGAGGCTTGTGACTAGTGGTGTGCCGCAGGGATTGGTACTGGGTCCATTCTTATTTACCATCCAGATTGTTGGTATAGATGACAATGTGATCAACTGGACCAGCAAATTTGCTGATGACACCAGATTGGGGGTGTAGTAGACAGTGAGGAAGGCTATCATTGCTTGCTGCGAGATCTGGACCAGCTGAAAAAATGGCAAATGGAATTTTATTTATTTATTTTTGCCATACAGTAGAGTAAGCCCTTCAGCCCCTCGCTACCGTGCCACCCAGCTTATGCCTGTATCCATTTTGAAGTGGCTTTTTCATTCTAACAGAGCAATTTTTCAGCAGCTGTGTGACATCCATAAGATCTTGCACTAATTGGCCATTCTTGATTGGGGTCCTAGAGCAATTAGAAACCCTCATTGTCTCTACAAGTTTCTAAAATCATGAACAACTCCAAAACCTTATCAAAAATCCAGATATCAGCTGATCATCCTTCTTCCAATTTACAGGCTTCAATCAGAGCTTTTAGTTTTGTCTTTTGCACAGAGGCACGAGCAGCCATGTTCCCTGCAGTCAGCACTTCAGTTCAGAATCAACCATTTGAATTTGTTTCAACCATTGATGAGTCATCCCTGTATAGAATCAGATCTTTGATCAGGGTTTCTTAATGCAGATGCAGTAAACAATCTCACCTTTTAAAGTTTGAAATGTTTTCTGTTGTTCTTCATTAAGAATGACAGGATCATCTGAGCACTTATTGTCCTTCAGCAGGTTGTTGAGTGGTTGAGCTATAGTTGATAATCTGTCACGAGCTTGTCAATACATTGAATCAGAATCAGAATTAGGTTTATTATCACTGGCATGTGTCGTGAAAATTTGTTAACTTAGCAGCAGCTGTTCAATGCAGTACATAATATAGAAAAAAAACAAAATAAAATAAGTAAATAAGTAAATCAATTACAATATACATATATTGAATAGATTAAAAATCATGCAAAAAAGAAAAAATATATTAAAAAGGTCAGGTAGAATCCAAGGGTTCAATGTCCATTTAGGAATCTGATGGCAGAGGGGAAGAAGCTGTTCTTGAATCACTGAGTGTGTCCCTTCAGGCTTCTGTACCACCTAACTAATGGTAACAGTGAAAAAAGGGCATGTCCTGGCAGATGGGGGTGCTTAATGAAAGATGCTGCCTTTCTGAGACACCGCTCCTTGAAGATGTCCAGTGTACTTAGTAGGCTACTACCCAAGATGGGGCTGACTATATTTACACCACTCTGCATCTTCTTTCGGACCTGTGCAGTAGCTCCCCATACCAGAAAGTGATGCAGTCTGTCAGAATGATTAACAATGGTTTCATCTTCAGTTCTGTGTGTCTACACTCCCTTGGTCTTTATTGGAGTGAACTGTGACATTGCTGTCAATCTTATTGTGTCATCACTGCCATTCTGACTTGAGTTGCTAGGGGCCAGTGCAGGGTTCGTGTCACGTCTCTCCTGCAATTCCTCAGAGTTGAATTGGTGTCACTGTCTCGGAGGACTCTTTGATGTAGGCTGTAATCCCTCGGAGTTCAGATGGTGAAACTGTTTAGGGAGACTATTTAATGTTTCTCTGGGAGGAGCACTAGCAGTATCATCACTAGCAGGACCTTCCTCTTGAAGTGGCAACTGCACTTTCAATTTGTTTCTAAAACTAAAGCATTTCAATTGAATTAAAAATGTAAGGGATTCTGCAGATGCTAGAGACCCAAAGGTACATACACAAACACAAGTTCCACCAGCATTTTGTGTGTGTGACTTCAATTACCGTCTTGTTCTTCACATTTTGCTGTCCTATCCTGGCTGTTTCTTTCCGTTAGCGATTACTTTTCTCATCCCATTAACTCTTTCACTCGCTCACAGTTGATCAAACCAAACACAGTCTTATCTCTAAATCAGTAGAGCCATTTTCCAGACTTAGTGCATGCCTTGTCTTAATAAACTTACCATTTTTGGTATTTTTCATCAAGACTTTTTCATTAACCTCATCCAGTTTAAATGTTTTATCCAGGTAAAAGTTTTCAGGTTTCACAACTTTGTTTTGATCCGATCTTAATTCATTTGTACTTTTTATTAGTTTGACTGTAATCTCAAAATTTTAAGCTTGCAGTTGAAGTTCTAACATTTTGTTCTGCAACCCAAATTTAATGTATTCCCACTAGCATGGGAATACATTAGTCTCTATTGATTTGCATATTTAATCAGTGTTTTACCAGTTTGCACATGGCTCTACCAGAAATTTGTTTTTTTTTACAGATGTTTTTTTAAACAATCACACAGTAGTCCTCAATCCCGGTTTCCATTTTATGATGTAAAAGCCAGAACTAGAACCATAAGACCATATAGGAGCAGAATTAGGCTATTTGACCCATGGAGTCTGCTCCACCGTTTCATTATGGCTGATCTCCCTGTAACCCTTCATGCCCTAACTGATCAAGAATCTTATGAAACTCTGCGTTAAAAACCTGATACCCAAAAACTTGGTCTCACAACCCCCTGTGGCAATCGATACAACTTTAAGGAAGGCAACACAGTGACTGTATTTCATTATGAGCTTGAAGAGATTTGGTATGTCAGTGAAACACACGGAAATTTCTACAGATGTATGGTGGAGAGCATTCTAAATGGTTGCATCACAGTCTGGTATGGCATGGGGGCTACAGGATCAAAGTAAGCTGCAGAGAGTTATAAAATTTTTTTGGAACTTTATTGAACAAACACATATCTACAAACAACCATCAGTCCATAGTTCACTGCACAATAGTAAATACCCATATTAACAATACCAGGGGTAGAAGAGAGTAGAAGCAAGTGAAAGAAAAAACAAAGATCATATACATACAATTGCATACAAACACAAACATACACATGATCGACATACTTTACATCACCCCTCAATATAGATTTACATCTACCAGTATTTAAAATAAAATCACAGTTCTCAGTAAATCAACCCAAGTTCTACATTTTACCAGGCCCCTGTATGGACCTTTCACTGTGTCAGGTACAGAATAACAGAGTTCCATCTTTCCAAGAAAGAGTCAATTTTCAGTTGTAAACTTGTAGTGATATTTTCCATACAGTTCACTTCTTTCAGTCTCTGTATCCATTGTTCCAAAATGGGTAGGTGAGATTTAAGCCAGTTGAGTTATCATTTTATGAACAATCAGAATCAAGACTCTTAACATGTATAGTTTAGTCTTCTCTAATGCAGATTGCAGGTGCCTAAAATTAAATGACATGGTTCAAAGGGTATACTTATATTTAAAATCCTTCTTTATTTCCTCAGTGATCTTATACCAAAATTCCTTTAATTTGGGACAGCCCAAGAATGTTTGTGCAATATCTCCCACCAGGCCACAGCCTCTCCAGCAAAGTCTGCTGTTTTATTCTATGTATGATATTACTAACAGGGTTTTAAAGTACCTCATCCTTATTTTCCAAGCAAATGCCCTCCAACTGGGATTATTCAAGCATTTCTGCCATGACTTCCAAGACCTCTCCCACTCTTCCTCTTCTATTATGGTATTTACCTCCAATTCCCACTTACATTTAACATCTAACGTGTTATCCATTGTATCCAGGTGTATTTTCTTATATGTACAAGATACAATTTTTTGGGATTGCATCCTACCCATGATGATCTCTATCCAAAATTTTTCCAAGTTATTTGGCTGTATTTTAAGATTGTTTCATTCTTTGTGTGATGTAAGGTAATGTCTAATTTGGAGGAATCTATAAAAGTAATTTGATACAAAGCTGAATTCAGTTTGGAGTTGGGAGAAAGATTTGAGCGCCTCACCATCAAACATTTGGTCCACAAGAACCAGGCCTCTGCGCCCACCTGTTAAAACCAGAATCCAGTCTTGCTGGAATAAAATCTGAAATGAATGCAATTCTGGTTGCCCTTGATATAGTCCTTGGAAGATCTAATTTTTTCCTAATTCTATTTCATACTTTCAATGTATAGTTAACCCATTCATTCTGAGTCTCAACATTCTTCCACACGTTTGGATTTTAAAAGGGAAGAGCTGCTAAAGATAACTCACCAATTGAATTTTGCTCTATGTGAACCCATCTTGAATCCTCATCTTCTCTGAACCATGACACAATTGCTCTTAATTGGGCAGCCCAATAATAGGTCTTTAAATGAAGTAAAGCTAAACCTCCGTTTTTTATTTGAGTGTAACACTTTGTCTCACCCTGGACCTCTTTTTCTGCCATATAAATCTACTGATGAGTCTATCCAACATTCTAAAAGTAGATATAGGAACTATTATGGGTAGAGCACGAAAAAGAAAAAGAAACCTGGGCAAAATATTCATCCTTATCACTTCTACTCTACCTATCAGTGATAAAAGAAGCATCTCCCAATGTTCAAGATCACTCCTCACTTGATTGATAAGTTTAACATAATTGACTGCAAAGAGCTGAGAGGAACTATGAAGTAAACTAACCCCTAAATATCTAAAGCCCTGTTTTGGCCAGCGAAAAGTCTTTTCATCATCCAGCTGGCTTGACCAGGTCCCTGTAATCATCATAGCTTCAGATTTGCTTCATTAACTTTGTATCCAGAGACCTCTCCATAGCTTCTCAAACACTGCATAAGCGGGGGAGCTGATGAAAGAGGATTCTTTATAAAGAGAAGAATGTCATCTGCAAATAAAGCTATCTTATGTGTTATACCTCCTTTATCTGTTATACCCTCGATTTGTTCATTTTGTTTTATTAACTCAGCCAGTGGTCGGGGATAGGGGACTCCCCTGTCTGGTTCCCTTTTTGAGCCTGAAAAAATTGGAACAGTATCCATTCACTCTAACCCTGGAAATTGGATCTTTATTCAGTGTCTTCATCCAACTTCGAAATGGTGCATTAAAACCCATTTTTTTCTACGGTATAGTCTAAGTATATCCAATCCACCCTATCAAATGCCTTCTCGGCATCTAAGCTGAGAAACATTGAAGGGTGGATGGATGTCTGTGCTAAAGACTGGATATTTAAAGCTCTTATAACATTATTTGCTCCCTGGTGGCCTGGAATAAATCCAGTCTGATCTGGATTAATCAATTTTCCTATATATTTCTGTAGTCTCTTTGCTAAAATAGAACAAAGAATCTTCACATCAGTACCAAGCAGGCTGATTGGTCTATATGAACTATATACTATAGGGTCCTTTCCATCCTTGTGAATTACTGATATGACTGCCTCAGACTGGCTCTCCAGGGGGAGGGGGGGGGGGGGTCATGTTCATTCAGAACTTAAATAAAAACTTTACATAAAACTGGAGTAAGTTCTGTTGTAAATATCTTATAGAACTCACCCGGAAATCCATCCGTACCTGAAAATTATTATTTTTTAATGTTTTAATAATGTCTTTTATTTCCAGTTCTGAGATTGGTTGTCAGTGAAACAATCTCACTTTCTGAAAGTTTATTTATACAGACGTCTCTGAAAATTTTGTCCAGCTTGCCTTTATTTTATGGTGGATCCAAAGAATCATACAGATCTTTGTAGAAGGCCCTAAATGCCTCTGCTACATCGTTTGGGTTCGATACCTCAGAGAAAGTTAAAGGATGTTTAATTTTTGGTACAACTCTGTTAGATTGTGCCTTTCTCAACTGAAATACTAACAGACAGTTGGCCTCGTTCCCCATCTCATAATACTTTTGATTTGTGTATGTAAGTGCTCCTTCCACTTGAAATGTGAGCAACTCATTCAAGGCATCCTTACACTTCTGTAGGTTTTCCAATCACCCTTATTCAGTGTTAATTTGTGCCTTTGTTTTAATCTTTTTATTTCACTTGGTAACTGATTATATTTTTTATTTTGGTATTTTTTCATTTGAATAGCCAAATCAATACATTTTCCCCAATCACAGCTTTTGCACCTTCCCACAGCATTGAGGGGGAAACCTCCCTATTGTCATTTGTCATAAAATATTCGCCAATGTATTGTTTTAGTTGATTATAGGAAGAGGGGTCTAACAACGTGGAAACATTGAGCCTCCAATATTTGAAGTGGCGCTCAGAGCCTACGTTCAGTACAAGTCTAACAGGAGCATGATCCGACAATGTAATGGGTTCAATAACACATTCCTTCACCTGATGTAGATTCTTCTTTGGGATGCTACTAAGGTAAATTCTTGAATAAGAGCCATGGGCTCTTGATATATGACTAAAATCCCTGGCACCTGGATTCAATGCTCTCCAGCCATCAACTAGTTCAAGCTCATCCAACTTAATTTTTACTGCTTTAGACTTCTTGCTCAGGGATTCCCCATTCCCAGGTAATTTATCCAAACTCCTATTAAGAATACAATTAAAGTCTCCTCCAATTACAACAGTACCTCTAGCTTCCCTGGCAAGCAATAAAGTGACTTCTTTGAAAAAGGTGGGGTTATCTTCATTTGGTGCATAGATGCTCATGATAGTAAACTCTTCACCTTCCATTGAGCCCAAAGTGAACACATATATACCCTGGTCATCTTTAACCTCTTTTTCCACTACAAAATAAACTGATCTGTTAATTAATATTGCAACTCCTCTCTTTCTACTATTAGGGCAATATGAATAATAGACTTGATCTACCCACTCTCTGTTTAATTTTTTTGTGTTCCATGTTTCCTAAATGTGTTTCTTGTAATAGAGCAATTAAGTTTTTTCAACTGAGCCAAAAGTGCCAGCGAAAGTGTTTACAAGCATTGCCTCCCTCTGCCAAATGGCAACAATCCAGTCAACATTTTTATGAGAATTCAGCAAGTGCCCACAAGTAATAAACTCATTGTCAACAGGCAGTATGCCAACAGACAAAATCGACCTTTTCATTCTGTCAAACAACTGCCAAATGGGGTTGTCATTTGTTGCAACAGCCCACACCCCCCCCCCCCAGCTTTGTTTCCCTGCTCCTCGTGCTCTTACCCCTACCACTGCCTAAGCCCCAACATTTGCCCTGTGCTGACCCATCTCTGGTTTCTGACCTGCTCCACTGAACATCCAACGTCATCCACATTCAGATTTCAGACTTTGTAGGACAGTGATGTATTTTAACAACCCAGCGTGTGACATGCAGACCTTCAGAAGCAATGAAAATGACCCATAACCTTGACATGAACAGGGAATAAGGAGGTTAACTTCCAATGTCATTTATCCTTGGCTGAGAGATTTGAGGGACAAAAATCATGTCGACATAACTGCAGTCAGCTCGTCTTCTTCAGTTTGCAGAAAGTCATGCAGGAAATGCAAACCACTTCACCCACTGATTGTAACCCATCACCACAAGGAGAGCGAGAGGTGAACACAGGAATGGATTTAAAGTAACTTTTGTGGAATAGAAACACTGACAGAGACCACCTGTGCAGAGTTGACTCTCTACTGTGTACTGGATGTGTTGTAAATCCAGTAGGTACCTAAGACAAGAGTTTAAAATAAAACTGATTTATTTCTCACTGATCCAGAATACTAAACTCCAGTCCCATAAAAGGTGAGCATCAGTGGAAGAAACTGCTCTCCTGCCCGGTGACCATGTTGCAGCACTGGGTTTGATGAGCAGCATCAATAATTGCAGAGGTCAACAATAAGTCACTTTTGAACTTGCCTCTAGAGTCACCATTTGTAATGATTAAATATCCATCACGTGGCTTATATAAACATTTTCCCCAGTGCGAAGTCAGTAACGCACCATAATTGTGGATGACTCAATGAATCCCTCCTATCTTCAGAACTTATCCCAATGTAAATTCGCTGTTATGTCTCCAAGTGGACTGATTGAGTGAATCCCTTCCTATATTCAGAGCAGTTGAACAGCCTCTCCTCATTGTGAACTCGCTGATGTTCCTTCAGATGAGATGACTGAGTGAATCTCTTCCCACAGTCTGAGCAGGTGATTGGCTTCTCCCCAGTGTGAACTGATTGGTGTGCCTGTAGTTTGCATCACTGAGTGAATTCCTTCCCATACAAAACAGCTGAACAGCCTCTCCCCAGTGTGCACTCACTGGTGTGTCCACAGGTGGGATAACTAGGTGAATCCCTTCTCACATTCAGAGCAAGTGTTTCCAGTGTGAACTGACTGGTTTGGCTGTAGGATGCAGAACTCAATGAATCCCTTCCCACAAAGAACAGGTGAATGGCTTCTCCCCAACTTGAACTTACTGGTGTGCCTCTAAGTTGCATTAACTGAGTGAATCCCTTCTCACACAGAACACTGAATGGTTTGTCCCCAGTGTGAAATTGCTAGTGAGTCGGCAGGTGCTATGATTGAGTGAATCCCTTCCAACATTCAGAGCAAATGGATGGCTTATTTCCAATGTGAACTTGCTGATATTCCTTCAGTTGAGATGACCCAGTGTATCTCTTCTCACAGTCTGAGCAGTTGAACGGCCTCTCGTGTGTGAACTCACTCATGTACTTGGTACTTCCAAGTGAATTCTTTCCCAGAATCTCAACAGGTGAACGGCCTCTCCCCAGTGTGAACCTGCTGATGTTCCTTTAGTTGAGATGACCGAGTGTATCATTTCCCATAGTAGGAGCTGGTGAATGGCCTCTCCCCAGAGTGAACTTGCTGATGAACTTCCAACTCTGATGACCGAGTGAATTTCTTTCCACATTCAGAGCAGGTGAACGGTTTCTCCCCAATGTGAACTCGCTGATGTTTGTTCAAGTGCCATGACTGAGTGAATCCCTTCCCACATACAGAGCAGGTGAACGGTCTCTCCCCAGTGTGAACTCGGTAATGTGACACAAGTTTGGATGACTGTGTGAATCCCTTCCCACATTCAGAGCAAGTAAATGGTTTCTCTCCAGTGTGAACTCGCTGGTGTCTTTGTAACGTGGATGAGTCTGTGAATGCCTTCCCACAGTCTAAGCAGGTGAATGGTTTCTCCCCTGTGTGAACTCGCTGGTGTCTCTGTAGCGCGGAAGTATCTGTGAATGCCTTCCCACAGTCTAAGCAGCTGAAGGGTTTTTCCCCAGTGTGAACTTGCTGGTGTCTCTCTAGCTTGGATGAATCTGCGAATGCCTTCCCACATTCAGAGCAGGAGAATGGCCTCTCCCCAGTGTGAACTCGATAATGTGACACAAGGTTAGATTTCTGAGGGAATCCCTTCCCACATTCAGAGCAGGTGAATGACCACTCTGCAGTGTGAACTTGCTGGTGTCTCTGTAGTGTGGATGAGTGCGTGAATGCCTTCCCACAGTCTGAGCAGATGTACGGCTTCTCCCCAGTGTGAATTCGGTAATGTGACACAAGGTTGGATTTCTGAGTGAATCTCTTCCCACAGTCTGAGCAGGTGAAAGACCTCTCCCCAGTGTGAACCAACTGGTGTTTCTGCAGGTTCGACGAATGAGTGAAGTTCTTCCCACAGTCTGAACAAGTGAACGGTTTCTCTCCAGTGTGAACTCGCCGATGTTCATTCAGGTGCCATGACTGAGTGAATCCCTTCCCACATTCAGAGCAGGTGAACGGCCTCTCCCCAGTGTGAATTTGCTGGTGCCTCTGCAGTGTGAATGCGTGTGTGAATGCCTTCCCACAGTCTGAGCAAGTCAACGGCCTCTCCCCAGTGTGAACTCGGTAATGTGACACAAGGTTGGATTTCTGAGTGAATCCTTTCCCACATTCAGAGCAGGTGAATGGTTTCTCTCCAGTGTGAATTCGCTGGTGTGCCTGGAGTTTGGATTTCTGAGTGAATGCCTTCCCACAGTCTGAGCAGGTGAACAACATCCCTTTCCACACACTGAAAAAGTCAAACAACCTCCCTCACGTATGAACCCACTAGTGTACCAGTACGTGTAATGACTGAGTGTATCCCTTCTAATGAGTATGAACTCACTCGTGTGTCAGCTATTCAGAGGATCGAGTGAAGCTCTTCCCACACACAGAACAGTTGAGCGATCTCCCTCCCTGGTGAACTCAGTGGTGTGTCCATGATGAGATGAGCGACTGAATCTCTTCCCACAGTCTGAGCAGGTCAACGTTCTCTCACTGGTGAATTTTCTGATATATCTTCAGCATTGATTGCAGAGTGAATTGCTTCCCGTGGTCAGAACATGTGGCACATCTCACTAAAGTGTGAGTTGCTGATGTATCTTCAGGCTGGATGACTGAGTAGATCCCCTCTCACACACGGAGCAGGTGAAAGGTCTTTTTCCCACTGTGGACTCACTGAGGTGTCTGCAGGTAAGCTGTGAGTAAATCCCTTCCCACACTGAAAGAAGGAGAATGATATCTCACTGCAATCAATTCTCTGGCAATTCAGAAAGTCAGCTGTCAGGCGTTTTGAATCCCTTGCATAATCAATGTGTCAATGCAGTTGAAAACTGATCTCCAGTGAATAAATCCTGAAACACCCAAGTTCCAGTGGGTTACACTGAGTTACAACAGAAAAGTTCATTTCAGACACAAAGTATGTTTCCAGCTGGGATGAGACACATCTTCATCTTGGTGTTCCCAAGAAAATATCTGGTCACTCCTTTAAAATCTGAACAGAGACAGCAAAACAGACGTGGTGTTATGTTTGAGGTTCCCATACACAAATTTTCTGCCGATTCTAACCTGTAAAAATATTTGCAAAACACATCAATGGGTGAAGGAGAATATTTCAGGTGAGATTTTAGTCTGTGTTGAGCTCTGACATCACATTATTATGAAGTTCAATTCAAGCTGGAGGAATTCCCCATCTTCTAACTGGTCACAGATCAGGCATCCTGACTGACCATCTGATTGTATCACTGTCCATACCAGAATGGGCCATTTCTGCCCTTCATCAAACTGTGACTTGGCTCAGTTTGTCTTTCTCCACTGGTATTATCTCAAGTCTGGTCATGTCCCACAGTGCTACAAAGAGCACTGGATATTACATATCCGATCATAGAGATTTTCTAATTAGTCTGATCCCCTCCCCCTAGTTGATTGGCAGTGGTGAATATCACAATGGCAATGACAATGAAAATGGTGTGGAGGGCAGTAGTCTTTCTCAACCGAGTGTGGCAATTTTGTGATGTGCAAACTACAGGTCAGTTGTTGCCCAGGACAAAGGCATAATATAATTTATGTACCCAGAGAGAATGGTAGAAAATAAGATCTCACATATAGAAAGGTACAGAAAAATCAAAGATAGAAATAAAAGTGATTGTCTCAAGAACCAGATCATTCAGGAGGCTGAGGAGGTGATAGAGAAGACATATGGATTCTGTGGACAAGAATGCGATTCTTAGATGGTGTGTTGCCTCCCAGGTGCCACAGTCCAGGACACCTTGCATTGAGTCCTCAGCATTCTTTTAGGTGAAAGGGTGAACACCCAGCGGTCGTGATCCAAGTAGGTACCAATGACACAGGTAGGAGAGTAATGAGGTTCTGCAAAGTGAGTTCAGAGAATTAATGCTCAGTTAAAGGTCAAGACTCCACGATTCTGATCTCAGGATTGCTGGCCATGCGACATGCTAGTGAGGCAAGAAGTAGGAAATTATAGAGTTTAATATGTAGCGAAGGAGTTTGTGTTGGAGGAAGGGCATAAGATTTTTGGAGCATAGGGTTCTCTTTCAGGGAAGGTGGGACCTGTACAAAAGAGATGATTTGCACTTGAACTGGAGGGGGACTAATATCCTAGAGGGAAGGTTTGTTAATGCTGCACAGTGAGGTTTAAATTAGCATTGCAGAGCGTGGCAACCAGAGTGTCAGAAGTTAGTGGAGACAGATGTTGTTAACGCCTCTGACAAAGTCAGGAACAAAAAGGTAGAGCACGGTGTGACTAATATCCTGAGCAGTGTAAGAAGTATCGTAGGAAAAGTAGATGAGCTCAGCATGTTTCAAGACCTAGAATTATGATGTTGTCAGTAATAAGAATTGATTGCAGGAGAGGCAGGACTGGCAGCTCAATATCCAAGAGTTCTGTTGTTTTAAGCATGATAAGAGCGGGAGTGATAGCGATACAAGTCAGGGAAACTGTCACGGCAGTGTTCAGTCAGGTCAGCTGGAGAACTCAACCTGTGAGACATTATGGGTGGAACTGAGAAATAAGAAAGTATGACCATGAGGCTATATTACAGACCATACACCAGTCTGAGGGATTTAGAGGAACAAATCTGCAGAGAGGTTGCAGACTGTAGGAAGGAACTTAAGATTGTTATCGTCCATGATGTCAACTTTCCACATATTTACTGGGACTTCCATAATATAAATGGAGTTGATAGGATAGAGTTTGTCAAATGTGTTCAGGTAAGTTTTACTAATCAGCACATAGAATCTCAATGACAGAGTGTGTGATACTGGATGTGCTATTAGGGAATGAGAAAGGGCAGGTGGCAGAAATTTGTGTCGGTGAACACTTTTCATCTAATGATCATAATGCCTTTAGTTTCATAGTAAATATGCAAAAAGATAGGTGTGGTTGGCAGGTTGAGAGTCTAAATTGGAGAAAGGCCAATATGAATGGTATGAGAACAGAGATAGCAGATGTGGATTGGGACAGGTTGTTTCTGGGAACAAAAAGGAGGTTCATTGCTGGGAGGCACAAATGAGGTGTTTATGGAGGATAACAAATGCAAGAGAACACTTAGGAAAGAAATCAGGAGGGCCAAAAGAAGTCATGGGGTTGACCTGGAAGAGTATCCAAAGGGATTCTACAGATATGTTACGAGCAAAATGATTGCAAAGGATGAAATTGGTTCTCTGGAAAATCAGAATGGCAATCCATGTGTGAAACCAAAAGAACTGGAGGAGATCTTACGTCATTTTTTTTTTGCATCTGTATTTACTCAGGAGATGGTCACAAAGTCTATATCAATATTTGAGAGAAGTTTGGATAAGTACATTGTTAGTAAGTGTACGGAGAGCTTTGGTCCTTGTGCAGGTCGATGAGAGTGAGCAGTTTAAATGATTCTTGCAGACTAGATGGGCCGAAGAGACTGGTAGTTTGCTGTACTTTCTCTGACTCTGAAGGAAGGAAGGATTTTATTCTTTCCCCCCCCCCCCCCCAGGTGTCATTAGTTGATATTTTCATTTAACTGGAAGGTAGACTCTTCATCTGAGATTAAGTCGCAACTATATTTTAGTTTATAGTTCCTAATCCTTGGATTTACATAGCTGCAGCTCGATAATAGATGGGAGAACCATCCGCTTCCATTTGCTACACCTCCACTTCATAAGGACACCGACTGCCGGACAAAATACTTGCAGTGCCACCCAATGGCTGCCTCTTTACCCAGAAACCCTCACGGTCGAGATCGCGGTCTATCCATCACAGTCCTAGAAATGCGCATGCGCCATGGAAATAGCGCCATCACTGTGGCTCTTCAGCCGAAAGCTGCCGGAGTCCCGTATACGGATCGTACGGCTGAGAGAGGAAAAGGATCAGGACTGTCCCGGGGTGCAGCGCCACAGTGTATCTGAAACTCACAGGAATTGTCCTTCAGTCGCAATGTGGACGCCGATGCCGACGAAATCCCCGCCCGGAACCCAGTTCGTACCTGCTCTCGGTCCTCCTGAGGGTCTTGTTCACTCAGCGCATGTGCGATTTCGAGAAAGATCTGCGACCCTCACGCCTGCGCATTTAATCGTCTGATCACCGGCGGCAAATTCTGAAGCGCAGAGGTGTCTGGGTAACTGAGGTGACTGTACATGTCTGCAAGCTCTGGTTACCCTGTGCCATATGGCTCAAAAACCAGTTAGTGTTCTTATGTAGAACACTCTGAGGGGACTTTAACTCAATATCAACAGGTATTCAGTGTGTCAGATGTCAAAGTCCAATCCACTTACAAATAGAAAACACACGAGATTCTGCAGATAGATGCTGAAAATTAGAGCCACACACAGAAATTTCTGGGGGAACTCAGCAGGATAGGCAGCATCTAAGCAGAGGAATTATCTGTCTAGGCATGGTGACGGGTCTCGGATCCAAATGTCAATTGTTTATTCCTCTCCATAGATGCTGCTTGACCCACTGTTCCTCCAGCATTTTGCAGAAATAAACATTTTTTCAATCAGTTTCCAAATGTTGCTAATCTTTCATTGATAGCTACATACTCCTGCTGATTCCCTCTTTGAACAACCCTTTGAAATCACTGAAAATAACCAAACATGTTGAAAAGGGCACAGAAGTTTAACTGCCTGTGACATTCTTCTTTGGCCCAGAGCCCTGAAGAATGAGGAATGTCGGGGACAAAACCACAGTGAGCCCATCGTCTACTTCAGTCTGTAGAAAATCATGCAGGAAATTCAAGGGAAACCTCACCCACAGTGGTGACCAGTTGCAAACTGTCATGAGATGAACAACAGAGGTAGATTTAAAGGTACTGATATGGAACAGAAAGACAGGCAGGGACCAGCTGGACTGAGTGGCCTCTCTACTGTAAAGTGGGCATGTGACAGGCAGTAGCACCTGAGACACAGGATTTGAAATAGAACTAGTTTATTTCTCACAGATCCACAGTATTAAACACCAGTCTATTTTCAAAGTAAAATTTATTATCAGAGTATATGCATGTCACCACATACAACGCTCAGATTCTTTTTCTGCAAGCATACTTATCAAATCTATATAACAGTAGCTGTAAACAGGATCAATGGACAACAAACAGTTCAAACACAAATATAAATAAATAGCAATAAATAATGAGCATGAAATAACAAGATAAAGAGTCCTTAAATCGAGACAATTGGTTATAGAAACACCAGAAAAAGAAATAGTGTAGTTATCCCATTTTGTTCAAGAGCCTGATGGTTGAGGGATAATAACTGTTCCTGAAGTTGGTGGTGCAAGTGCCATTTGTACCTTCTGCCTAATGGCTACAGCGAGAAAAGAGCCTGGAGATGATCTTGATGATGATGGATGCTGCTTTTCTATGAGAACATTTTGTGTAGATATGCTCAGTGGTTGGGAGGTCTTTACCCGTGATGTACTGGTCCAAGACCACTACCTTTTGTAGGACTTTCCACTCAAAGGCATTGGTGTTCCCATACTAGACTATAACGTGGCCAGTCAGCATACTTTCCGCTGCACATCTATAGAAGTTTCTCAAAGTTTTTGATGTTGTGCCAAATCTCTGCAGAATCCAATGGAAGTAGAGGCGTTGTGGTGCTTTATTTGCAATTATATTTACATGAAGGGCCAGGTCAGGTCCTCTGGGATAGTGACTGCTAGGAATTTCAAGGTATTGACCCTCTCCACCTTTGATCCTTTTATGTGTACTGGCTGATGGACCTCTGGTTTCCCTCTCCTGAAGTCAGTTTCTTGGTCTTATTGACATTGAGTGAGAGATTGTTGCTATGACATTCCTCAGCCAAAATTACAATCTCTCTCCTGTGTGCTGATTCATCACCACCTTTGATACAGCCTACAACAGTGATGTCATCAACAAACTTGAATGTGTTGTTGGAGCTGTGCTTAGCCACTCAGTCATAGGAGTAAAGCAAGTAGAGCGGGGCTAAGCTCACATCCCCTTGGTGATGCTGTGCTGAAGATCGTGGAGGAGATGTTGCCAATCTGAACAGACTCGGGTCTGCAAGTGACAAAATTCAGAATCCAATTGCATAAGGGAGTATTGAGGCCCAGGTCTTGGAGTTTACTGATTAGTTATGAGGGGCTGATGGTGTTAAATGCCAAGCTGATGTATGCATCTTTACTGTCCAGATGTTCAAGGGTGTGTGAAAAGCCAATGAGATGGCATCCATTGTAGACTTGTTGCTTTGGTGAGCAAATTAGAGTGGATCCAAGTCGCCACTCAAACAGGAGCTGATATGCTTCAACATCAGTCTCTCAAAACACTTCCTCACTGTGGATGTAAGTGTCAGTGGACAATAGTCATTGAGGCAGGTTACCACACCTTGGGGACCGGTATTACTGAAGCTTGCTTGAAGTAGATGGGTACTACACAATTAAAGTCTAGCATCCTCAGTGACCAGGCTTCAGTCCTGAGTGTGATAAGCAGTCACAATATCTGCAGAATCTGGCATTAGTAATCAGTTGGGAACTTGCAACTGGATTCAGTCACCATGATGGTTAACATTCATTTTAACATGCAGCTCACTTTAACTTTCTCCCTGATGTGACGTTGCTGGTGTTTCAGCAAATGGGATGACAGAGTAAATCACCGTGTTCACTCCGGACAGAAGCGTGGCTTCTACTTGCTGTGAATTTGCTGGAGTCTCACAAGGTGGGTTAACTGAATAACACCCTTCCCGCTCCCAGAGCAGGTGTACGGCTACTCCCCTGCATGAACTGGCTGGTGTTTCAGTAGCTCTCAGGGTACTTATAAGTCCTTTCTCACACTTGGAATAGATGAATAGCCTCTCCCCAGTGTGAGCTCACTGGTGTTTCTGCAGGTTTGCAGAATTCCATTTACCATGTTATCATCCAGGTTGTTGATATTGATGACAAAAAAAAAATGAACCCAGCACCAATCCCTGCAGCTCACCACTAGTCACAGGCTCCAGTCAGAGAGGCAACCACCTACAACCTATTATTGGCTCTTCCGTGAAGCCAATGTCTAATCCGATTTACTACATCCGTCACAACCATGGATTCGACAGCGAGAGAGATAATGCAATTGCACTTGTGAATTTGTACGTGTCAGCTAATTATTTAATTGTGATAGTACTTACCTCCATACTTGTCATCGTGGTGCTTGTCGAGACTTGGACAGAGAACAGCACAGCTTCACTGTCTGTTTTGCTTTCGGCCTTTTCCCTGAGAAATTGGACTTTTGAGTCAACTGACCTTGAAGACTAGTGGTATTCGTTTAATGTTTAGATTTTCTTTTCAACCGCAATATAGGCTTTGGTTCCCATTTGAGAGTTTTAGTTAACAGCCCTATTTGGCCTAGCATTTATTGTTTATTTTCCCTTAAACACTATTCGCAATAAAGTTTGTGAACTATCGACCTGCTTCAGTGTCTCTCACTCTGCACTTGGGCCTTATCTGAACCTGGTAACAACACCATCCTCAATACCAAATGACAGAAGCTGCTTGACCAACCTCCCATGTGGGACCTTGTCCATGTAGCCAACATGCACTGCCTTGTCTTCATCAATTTTCCTGCAAACATCCTCAAAAAATTCTATAAGATTGGTCAGATATGACTTGCCATGCACAAAGCCATGTTGACTGTCCCTAATCAGTCCCTGTCTATCCAAATATGCATATTTACAGTTGCTTAGAATACCTTCCAGTAACTTTCCCATACTGATGTCAGGCTCACTGGCTTTTAATTTCCTGGTTTATTTTTACAGCCTTTTTAAAACAACAGAACAACAGTAGCTATCCATTAATCCTCCTGTACCTCACCTGTGACTAACAATGTTTTAAATATTGTTGCTAGGACAGTTGCAATTTCTCCCAAGTCCCTTTACACATCACATCAGATTTCTGGATTTTCTCCGTGTTTGCAAATAGTCAATGCCTTTACTTCTTCTACCAAAGTGCATGATCGTTCAGTACCGTGCACTATATTCCATCTGTCACGTAGTTGTCCATTCTGCTAATCTGTCCAAGTCCTTCTGCTGACTCACAGCTTCCTCAAAATTACCTGCCCCTCCACCTAACTTTGTATTGTCTGCAAACCTGGCCACAACATCATCAATTCTGTCATCCAAATCATTGACGTATGATATGAAAGGAAGTGGTCCCAGCACAGACCCCTGTGGAACAGCAGCCAACCAGAAAAGGCTCCCTTTATTCCCAGTCTTTGCCTCCTGCCAGTCAGCCAATGATGATGCTATCAATGCTAATGATAAATATGAGAAAGTCCACAGATGCTGGAAATCTAAAACAATACACGCAAATTGATCAGAGAACTCAGCAGGTCAGGCAGTATCCATGAAAATGAATAAACAGTTGACTTTAATGAGTTCCTCTCTCAAGCCTCTGTAGTTAACTTCACTCCATTAATACTGATGTATCTAATTATACCTTCCCCCTTTCAAACTACACAGTGAACTCTTTCATATTAAGATCAAAGTCTCCTAAGGGACAACCACAAATTGGTTTATAAGGTCATCTCATAGTCATTCTGCAAATTTCCTCACTGGGAATCCAGCACCACCTTGACTTTCACAATCTACCTCCACCTACTCTGCTCATGGATTGTTTGTCCCACTGCCATCAGGGAAGAGACTATGTAGCATCCATGCCAGGAGTACCAGTCTCCAAAACAGCGACTTCCCCTAAACAGTAGGACTGATCAACACCTCCACCCATTAACCCACCCCTTCACACCCCTAAACCAAACACCACTACCTTACCATTTCCAGTCAGCCACCATATGTGCAGATTCTCTTGAGCCTAGCTTCACTTTATGAATATACAATCAGTCTATGTACAGTATATAAGTTATGTACAGGCATTTTTGTTATTGTGTTCTTTATCTTATTGTGTTTTTCTGTGCTGCATCGGAGCCGGAGTAACAATTATTTTGAAATACAGTGTCGGGAAGTGTACGATTGTGCAGTTTGGTAGAAGAAATAAAAGCATAGACTGTTTTCTGAACAGAGAGAAAATTCAAACATCAGATGTAGAAAGGGACTTGGGAGACCTTGAGCAAGATTCACCAAAGGTTAGTTTACAGGTTGAGTAGGTGGTGAGGAAGGCAAATTCAATGTTAAAATTCATTTCGAGAGGATTAGAATATAACAGTAAGGATGTACTGCTAAGACTTTATAATATGCTGGTGAGTCCTCATTTGGAGTATTGTGAGCAGTTATCTAAGAAAGGATGTACTGGCATTTGAGAGGATTCAAAGGAGGTTGACAGAAATGATTCTGGGACTGAAAGACACTATATGGAGAGCGTTTGATGACTCTGGGCCTGTACTCACTGGAATTCAGAAGAATGAGGGGAGATCTTATTAAAACCTATTGAATGTTGAAATGCTTCAGTGGAGTGGATGTGGAGAGGATGTTTCCTATGGTGGGGAAGTCAGAGACCAAAGGACACAGCCTCAGAATAGGGGGGTGTCCATTTAGAATGTGGCTGAGGAGGAATTTCTTCAGCCAGAGAGTGGTGACTCTGCAGAATTTGCTGCCACAGTCAGTTGTGGAGTCCAAGTTACTGGGTATATTTAAGGCAGAAGTTGATGGATTCTTGATTAGTTAGGGCACGAAGGGATACTGGGAAAAGGCAGGTGATTGGGCGGAGAGGGAAAATTGGATCAGCCATAATGAAATTTTTGAGAAGACTCGATGGGTCATCTGGCCTAATTCTGTTCCTATATCTTATTGTCTTTTTTTTTGGCATAACCTGGACAACATGAGATTACACCTGCACTGTCCCACCTCTTGATGTACATGCCTCAGAGTGATGTCTCAGTGATGGAGATCCTTTGCCAGTATAACAGTATGTTTAGACACTTCAGGCATGACAGCCCTACTGAGCATTCATTTCAAAAAAAATTGCATTTGACTTCCTCACTACTGACTTAACCTGCAAATTAATCTTCAGGGAATCCTGCACAAGGACTCCCAAATCCATTTGCACCTGGGTTTTTTTGCATTTTTTTTGTCATTTAGAAAATAGTCAACCCTTTTATTCTTTCTACCAAAGTGAATGACCACACACTTCCCAACACTCTATTGCAGTGGTACCCAAACTTTTCTATGCCCCACACCCCTAGGAAATGTTTGTTTAATGTTCACACTCCCTACAAAAGGAATATCACATTTGAAGATGAAGAAGTCTAATTTCTAATTTTTGAACCACAAATTGAACCACATACAATACTGCGGGTGAACAAATTGAACAAAATGCAAATATAAATTGAGCAATTAGATACTAATTTATTCAGAAAAAAATGTAAACAGTAAAATCAATCCCAATTGTGAACATAAAATTCAATGACTTCTTTGCTCCTGCTTCTCATTCATGATTTTGTCAAAACGTGGAACTTTCTTGCTGACTGCGATCCGCAGGTCTGCCTGTGGATTCAGGCCATTCCTAGATTTTGTCTTGATTGACAAAAGAGAACTGAATCCAGATTCACACAAGTATGTTGTTGCAAATGGAATGAGGACATGGAGTGCTTTTCCATCAAGTCTTGGGAACATATCCAGTACTGCACACCAAAATTCCTCCAAAGTCTTGCTTTCAAATTGAATTTCAAGATCTCGATTTGTTCACAAATCAATATTGTTACGAACCCCGTAACTGGGTTACTTATCAGCAAAGATAGAGACGTCCATTGAAGTCTGATGATACTATTTTTAACAGTATTTATTAGTAAAAATACACAAAAAATAATATCAATGCAAATATACAGATAATATACGTCGTCATTACTAAACCTAAAAGTGCGGGTATAATAATAATCAATAAGAAACAAGCTCTATCGTTGTCTAGGGGATAATGAATTGTCCGATGGAAATATACAGTTCGTTTCAGTTCACACAGGCTGCCGTCGTTTGTTTGTCGCTGTGTTGCAATTGTTGGAGAGAGAGAGAGATAGGAGAATGGGAACAGTTACCACTAAGTGTTTTGCCAACCTTCCTTTATGATTTCGATCCGGCGGTGTCTCGTTGCTGTGACCGTTCAAGTATGACCTCTCCTTTAGTTAAACCGTTCTTCCGTGATGAGCCCGCCACCCAGGCGAGGGAGGACACACACGAGCTCTCACCGGCTTTTGCTATAAAACGCTGTCACTGGATTTCTAGCGTTTCTCCTGGTGTGTCTCAGGGGTGTTCCCCAGACCCTCCTTTTATCCTCACTCACGGGGTCTCAGATGTCAATCAGGTTGGGATGATGCAATCCCTCAACCAGACCACTGAGGGGTCCCTGAGGGGTTTCAATGAATAGTACAGTACTCAATACACAGTTCCTTCTCCAAGGGACAATGGCAGTAATCAGTGGTTCCATTCCGCTTATGTCAGGAGACATTCCAAACCTTGTGTATTCTGCGGTGTCTATAACAACTGCCTTTGCTGTTCCTGTGTCTCTCCCATTACTGACATGCTGTGTATCTCTCTCATTTCCTGGGTCTCAGACCCGAAATAATAGCAATCTTGCGATTCTCAAAAAGGAGGGGACGACTTTGCACCCTTCGGCCCCTCAGAGTTGCTCCACATTCGTAACACCTCCATCCTTCTAAGTATTTTTACCACAGGTAAAAATTAACTACTACAGAGTCTTACAGAATTTCAGAATCTAACACAATACAAAAGAGTTTTATTTTCACTACAGAGTAATACAGTTATACATTCAATTCAGCATCTACACAGTTAGCGATTACATTGTCACTTCCTTTAATATCTTAATATCTTGTACCTTAATAAATTCCTGTAGCATCAGACTCCAATTTAATAACCACCTATTTTTATTCCTTTTCTTCAGCAAAACAAAACTAAAGAGTTGTGATCTTAGCTTATGTGTATATTACAAAAGTTCATGCAAATACTAATCTTTATTTTACTCTCAAACTTAACAGTCAATCTTCCATGGTGTTGTCTTTATTATTTACATGCTTTGTCGAAATCCCTTAAAACCAGATCCTGTTAATTAAAGTGGCATCCCGTCAACCCTCGCCCCTTTTCCAGTTAACTCCCATGTGGTTAGCTTACGTACCAGTGTGGAATAGACTTTTGCATGCTCCTTTCATAGGAGTTATTTTATCAACAATGTTTTCCAAACTTAGCCCATTTTCTGAACATCCACACAATTCTTTATTTTTAAGCAAGTCGTTAGTTTTACCTTCAGGACCCTTCATTCTATTAGTTTTCAGTTTAATATCTGCAAGCGATCCCTCTTTGTCCAAACAACATTTCAAATTCTGGCTCTTCGCAGCACACCCTTGAATAACATTAGCGGGTGGGGCACCTTTACATTCCAAATCAAACTGTAATTGATTCGCAGGCACCTTGGTAACAAGCCATTGTTTCTTCAGCCTGGTTACTGCTTCTGACACCAATCCAGACTTTAAATTTTCTTCATTCAACTTAGGAACTACACTTTTCCCTTCTCCTTCAATAATAATATCCACATCACCACCTTTTATCTCCCCACTAACTTTTAACACGCCTTCGAACACAAACAACTGGGAATTCTCACTTCCCACTAGTACCAAGGTTAACCCTTTCTTCACTGAACCAAGTCCATCTGACCCACAAGGACTGCATTCCTTTTTAACTGAATCAAATACCTCAGACTTTTCCTGAGTTCCATTACTAGGTTCAGTACCACATGCGTCCACATCTTGAACACACTCAAACGGGACCTCTGCCTCTTCCAGGCTTTCAATACCTGTCCCTTTTTCAAATTCTAAGTTCCCCTGATCCTCCCAGTTACTCTCTGGGCAACTCCCCTCCGGAGTAAACTCAACCCTGCGGGCTGAAACAACCTCATCTGCCAACCCAGCAGACTCCTTCAAGGTAATGGCATCCTTTTCAGCTGGGACTGCCCTCATTTCATTATCAGGAACACCTTTAAAATTTTCAACTTCTTCAAACAGTTCTGTCAAGCCAGACAGATCATCCATGTCCAACCCTGGACCTTCTAACAGCCTTATCTGTTTCTCATTTTTACTCCGTGCCTCTATAAATTTCCTCCTGGCTAAGAGTAGGTCTACCTCCTCTCCCTTACTCTCTTTCACCTCCCTATTCTCTGTTTTACCACCCTCTAACCCCTCTTGGTACAGGGTCGGTAAAAACGTCTCAGCCAAATTGATACTGGCCTGATTTAAACTGGTCTCTGTCTCAGCTGCCTTTCTCGACATGTTGCGAGTAGTCACGCATGCGGGATAGATCTTGGAACCTAGGGGCGGGACCTCAACACTTACAGGCTGGCTTGTCAGCTTCATGGCTGACCAAACCTCACCCCTGGCTAAATCGTTACCCAGAAGGACGTTCACGTCAGTTCTCGGAAATTCTGATCACACCCCTATTTCAACTGGTCCAGATACCAGCTCACAATTTATAATGATCCTATGCAAAGGCACAGCTTCTGTCCCTTTTCCTATGCCTCTCAAAGCTACCTCTCCCGTCTCAGGACCAAAACCTAGTACCTTACTGCGAATCAATGACTGCTCAGTTCCAGTATCTCTCCAGATCCGCACTGGAACTGGTGTTTCTCCCTCTTTCACCGACACGGTCCCTTCTGAACTAAATTTCTCACGCCCCTCTCGTATTCTATCTACCTGGGGCTTTCTCGTCGATTTACTGATCAACACAATACACCCTGTAGGAACTGCTGCTTTCCCTTTTCCTGTCTCCTTCCTTGGAGCAAAGCACTTAGATGCAATATGACCCACCTTTCCACAATTAAAACAGGTCAAGCCAGGACCCCTCCTGCCATCTTGCCTTTCTTCCTCCTTATTTTTACCACTAGCTCCCGGCTGAATCTCTGCCTCAGCCGGTGGGCTTTCTCTACCATTCCCACGGTCTTTCTGGTAACTCTTATTCGAGGAAAACTTTGTCTTGTGGTTTAGGGCATATTCATCTGCGAACCTGGCAAATTCGGATATGGACTTACTCGGCTTCTCGTTCAAATACATCCGGATATCATCTGAAACACAACCTTTAAATTCCTCAATCAGAATTAACTCCCTTAAATGTCGAAAATCTTCCTCCACCATTTCTGCTGCACACCAGTGATCCAAGAGCACACCCTTCTCATAGGCGAACTCTGCATACGTCTGATTCGACACTTTCTTTAAATTTCTGAACTTTTGTCTATAGGCCTCAGGTACCAATTCGTAGGTCCGAAGAATGGCCAGTTTTACTTCCTCGTAATTCTCATACTCCTCCTCTTCCACAGACAATGCCGCATATGCCCGTTGTGCCTTCCCTTTTAACACACTTTGTAACAACGCCACCCACTGATCTCTGGGCCACTTCTGACTCACTGCCACCTTTTCAAAATGCAAGAAATAACTATCAACATCTGTCTCCTCAAACGGAGGTACTAACCTAAACTCCCTACTAACATTAAACCGCTCCTCTCGGTCTGGCCCTTGAGCTCTTTGCTCTTTCCTTAACATCTCCATGTCCAGCTCATGCTGCCTCTGTTTCTCCTTCTCCTCATACTCCCTCTGCTTTTCAGCTCTTCCCTTCTCCTTTTCAGCTGCTTCCAGCTGTTTTAACCTAATTTCATGCTCCCTTTTCACCTCTAACTCCTTTAGCTAGAGTTCATACTCCCTTTTCCTCTGTTCCGCGTCCAGCCTCAATTTCTCCAACTCTAACTGAGCCGTCCCACTAGCTGGTACCTTTTCAGGGATATTTTCCAATACCTCAGCTGAAAACACATTCTTCTCAATATAATACTGAGTTATGGCCCTCCGCACCTCCCACTTTTTCATTGACAACCTCACCTCTGCGAGATTTAGTCCTTTCGCAATATTTATCAAGTCCGACTTTGTACCAGCCTCTAGCGCCTCCGGAGTCGGATTTTTTATAAATTCGTCTACATCCATCTTTGCTGGTTTCCAGTCTGGTTACCCGCGCAACCAGATCCAAGTTTGGACTTAAAAGCCCGATTTACTGGCCCTCCAATTTGGTATCAAATCCCGGATGAGCCCCCAAGTTATTACGAACCCCGTAACTGGGTTACTTACCAGCAAAGATAGAGTCGTCCGTTGAAGTCTGATGATACTATTTTTAACAGTATTTATTAGTAAAAATACACAAAAAATAATATCAATGCAAATATACAGATAATATACGTCGTCAATACTAAACCTAAAAGTGCGGGTATAATAATAATCAATAAGAAACAAGCTCTATCGTTGTCTAGGGGATAATGAATTGTCTGATGGAAATATACAGTTCGTTTCAGTTCACACAGGCTGCCGTCGTTTGTTTGTCGCTGTGTTGCAATTGTTGGAGAGAGAGAGAGATAGGAGAATGGGAACAGTTACCACTAAGTGTTTTGCCAACCTTCCTTTATGATTTCGATCCGGCGGTGTCTCGTTGCTGTGGCCGTTCAAGTATGACCTCTCCTTTAGCTAAACCGTTCTTCCGTGATGAGCCCACCACCCAGGCGAGGGAGGACACACACGAGCTCTCACCGGCTTTTGTTATAAAATGCTGTCACTGGATTTCTAGCGTTTCTCCTGGTGTGTCTCAGGGGTGTTCCCCAGACCCTCCTTTTATCCTCACTCACGGGGTCTCAGATGTCAATCAGGTTGGGATGATGCAATCCCTCAACCAGACCACTGAGGGGTCCCTGAGGGGTTTCAATGAATAGTACAGTACTCAATACACAGTTCCTTCTCCAAGAGACAATGGCAGTTATCAGTGGTTCCGTTCCGCTTATGTCAGGAGACATTCCAAACCTTGTGTATTCTGCGGTGTCTATAACAACTGTCTTTGCTGTTATCCTGTGTCTCTCCCATTACTGACATGCTGTGTATCTCTCTCGTTTCCTGGGTCTCAGACTCGAAATAATAGCAATCTTGCGATTCTCAAAAAGGAGGGGGTGACTTTGCACCCTTCGGCCCCTCAGAGTTGCTCCACATTCGTAACAATATGATCTTCCTTCAGCTCTTCATCATCTGACATTTTCTCCAAATTGTAGGAATATGGATTCAGGATCCATTCTTCTGAAATCTTCAGGTCTCCAGCAGCAAAATGTCCATCAAACGATTCTGACAGCATTTCCAAATGAGCCACAATTTCTTCATGCACAGTAGGAGTTATGGATCCAGCATCATCAACCATCTCTTCTAGTGAAGGAAAATTTGAGAGACTGCCTCTTTCCATCCTTCGATGCCAAAGACATAACTTTTCTTTGAAGGCATTCAACTTTTCACAAGCCTTCAATATGTTTATCCCTTTTCGTTGAAGAGAAACACTCAGGTCATTCATACGAGTGAAAATGTCAGCTAAGTAAGCCAGCATTTGGGTGAATTCCTATGATTCCATTGCCCCAACCAGATCACATTCACGCTCCTCCAGATAAACTTTGATTTCTTCCCGCAGTTCAAAGAAGCGGGTTAAAGCTCGTCCTCGTGACAACCAACGGACTTCTAAGTCAGGGACAACCGCTTTACTCAACCAGACACGCCTATAGCAAAGTATCGCGAGAAATACGCTTTCGAATATTATATTACAATATTATCTGCGGTTACTCCAAGATAAATCGTCAGGTGGAAATGCTACAGGGAAGCAATGTGACTTATTAGGCTACTCTCAACTGAATTTACACACCTATTTCCGATGATTACCGGGGATACCTCCTCAACTAACACAATTCAAAATTATCAACGATTCAAGAAAAAAACCTTTTAAGAGAAAAAAGCCTTTGAAATTCAAAAACTTCTTTAATGCTTTGAGACAAATACGAATGAATGACTTCAGCTGCTTTTTATCAAAATGGGGCTTTTTAAAATTTTATAATTGAATAATTTACCTACTGTCTGCAGGTTTGGTTTTAACATGAAGTCGTTACTCGATGGTTGATTCGGGATGTATAAAGATTTTGGCATTATGAGATGATTTTTAACTCTGAGATGTAACCTTCTAGCTAACATTGATGAGACTCCTCAACTCTGAGGTGTAACTTCCCAGGTAACACTGATGAAAATCCTCAACGCTGACTCGGGCAGCAGGAGACTGGAGTGAATTTATGTCTCTCTGGACTCGGGCAGCGGGAGATTGGAGTGTGCTTGGGTCAAACGTTACCTCCTGTCTCTCCCATGCTCCTCAGTCCTTTGCATTATATACTGGGAAGTCAATGGCAACAAGGGAGGCATTTGATTGGCTGGACAAAGTGGGGATAAGCACTGGATTGGCCAAGTGAATTTAAGTGACGGAGGGAGGCACAGTGCGTGTGAGCAGAGGTGACGGGCGAGCTGAGAGGCCCCGAGGGGTGAAATACTTAATGAACTCTCGCGATCGTGAATTTATGAGTGAAACAATATACAATGATTATGTCAGACATTGCGTTATAATGATTTTAAACTCTGACAATCAGTTACTTACTTTACTTATGTGTTAATTCTGTTATTCTCTCCTTTTGATTAAATAAACAATGAGACTACTATCTATGCAACACAACCACCTACTACCGCTTCTCAAGGCACACTGGCAGCTGGCTGAGTGATGACTCGTGACTCATCACTCAAGGACACAAGCCATTCTTTGTCGTATCCTCTGAAATTCCATCTCGCACCCCCTGGGGGTGCGGGCACCCCAGGTTGGGAACCCCTGCTCTATTGCATCTGTCATTTCTTTGCGCATTCTGCTAATCTCTCAAAGTCCTACTATAGCCTCTCTGCTTCCTCAAAACTACCTGCCTACACTTCATGACCCTTGACAGCTGGAACTCCTGAATCAATAGATTCTGGGATGATTCAAGAAGATATTTAAATCATCCTTAATGACAGGTGAGATATTGGAGGACAGCTAAGATTGTTCTGCTGTTTTAAAAAAAGGCTCTTAAAAATAAACCAGGAAATTATAGACTCATGAGCCTGGCATCAGTAGTGGGAAAGAGGGAAGGTATTCTAAGGGACTGGATATATGAATATTTGGATAGAAATGGGCTGATTAAGGATATTCCACATAGCTTTGTGTCTGATCAATCTTGTAGAGTTTTTCAAGGAAGTTACCAGTAAAATTGATGAAGGCAAAGCAGTGGATGTTGACTACATAGATGTTAGCAAGGCATTTGATTAGATCCTGCATGGAAGATTAGTCAAGAAGGATCAGTTACTTGGCATTCAAGATGAGGTAGTAAATTGGATTGGAAATTGGCTTTGTAGGAGAAGCCAAAGGCTGGTTGTAGATGGCTGTGACTCTGACTGGAGGCCTGTGACTAGTGATGTGAAACAGGGATCGGCATTGGGTCCATTGTTGTTTACCATCAGATCATTGATATAGATGACAATGTGAGTAACTGGATCAACAAATTTGCTGATGACACCAAGATTGCGGTGTATAGTGGACAGCAATGAAGGCTATCATGGTTTGCTGTGAGACCAGCTGGAAAAATGGCAAATGGAATTTATTTATTTATTGTTGCCATACAGTGCAGAGTAACCCTCTGCCTCTTCCTACCGTGCCACCCAGCAATCTATAATTTATCCCTAGCCTTATCATGGGGCAATTTACAATGACCAATTAACCTCCCAACCGGTACTTCTAAGTTTGTCTTTTGCACAGAGGTACTAGGAGCCAGTTTTCCTGAAGCCAGCACTTCATTTTCAGAAGCAACCATTTGAATTCCTGTTTCAATTGTTGATAAGTCATCCCTGTTTTGAATCAGATCTTTGATCAGGGTTTCGTAATGCAGATGCAGTACAAAATGTCACCTTTAAAGTTTGAAATGCTTTCAGTTGTTCTTCATTAAGAGTCACAGGATCGTCTGAGCACATTGTGGTTAAGGAATAGTTCATTATCTGCCACTAGCTTATCAATACATCGAATCAGAATCAGTATCCAGTTTATTATCACTGGTATGTGTTGTGAAATTTGTTAACTTAGCAGTAGCAGTTCAATGCAATACATAATATAGAAAAAAACAAAACATTATAACGAATAAATAAATAAATAAATAAATAAATAACAATATACGTATATCGAATAGATTAAAAATCATGCAAAAAGGGAAGATTGCACCTGTCTGTGAATGGAGTAACAGCAGTTTCAGTGCTGCTCCCAGTTTTGTTCCTTTCCCCCAGTTTAAACTTCAAATTTTAACTCTTTATCTGCTGATTCATGAAGGGCAACAATATGTCTTTGAGGAGTGGGAAGAACTTGTCTGAACCTAGTGATAAAGGCAACGGGATAGGAAAGATCTGATGAAATGCCACCTCGGGCTGAAGATATGGCTCGGACACTGAATTCAATTAAAGATCAGAATGGTTCAACTAAAGACCAACTGGAAAAGAATAGTAATGAAATGATGTCATTTCTAGGAAAACTTAAAGACCTGGAAACTCAAGTTATTACACACGAAGAGGAATTGAAGATAACTAAGCAAAAATTGCTTGAAAATACAACTCGTTTGGAAAGATATGGAAATCAGATTATAGACCTGGAAACTAGGCCTCGCTGAAGGAATATACGAATTGTTGAGCTGTAAGAAGGAGCCAAAAATGGAGATTTAACTGCTTACTTTGGTAAACTTTTTCATACCTTATTTCCTACTATATTATCACAGCCGCCTACTATAGAATGAGCACACAGAGCTTTTACTTTGAGATCTCAAGATCCAAATAAACCAAAGTCTGTTCTGGTTTGTTTTCACCATTTTAAAATTAAAGATCAAATAATGGAAAAAGGCAAGAAAACAGAGAGTTTTTAGATTTGAGGAATCTGAGTTCTGTTTTTATGAAGGTTATCCAAAGGAGGTAGTGGAACAAAGATCAAAATTTGCTCTGGGAATGAAACAGGCATATGATAAGAAACTGTTTCCTTCCTTGCGTTACCCAACAAGAATTAAAGTTTTTCCTCCTGATTCATAGTAGTGTGTTTCTGTAAACACTCTGACAGTAAATCAAGTTCATGCAACGTGTCATACATTAGAGCTAAGTCCAACAGAAACTGTTCTGAAACTGTTCTTTTCAACAGAACTTCATAGGTTTTTCTGTCACACCCAGATCTTGTTTCATCCTTCATTGCTTTTTCAAAATGAAAACACAGTGCTTCATAATTTTTTCACGCTGCTGAAACTGTTCGAAACGAGCTAGCTACCCACCTGGTGTCCAGAACACGGCCTATTTTGCAAATTTGTTGTTTTAGTTGAGAGGCACATACAGATGGTTCCTTTTGATTTAGAGGTGATCTACTGTAAACAAAGTAAAATTTGTCCATAAATGATTGAAAATGATTTATTCCATGAACTTCTCTCACTGAATCACCTACTACAAGTTCTAATCTGTGATTAAGACAGTGCCTAATTATCACATCAGGGTAATGTTCCTTGAGAATTGTAGCAACACCAGATTTGACACCAAGCATTATGCTTGCCCCATCACTAGCAATTGCTACAAGGTTCTGTTACAAGTAAGAGTCATCAAACCCATGGTTATTTATTGAGACAGTTCAATTGAGAGCTACCTCTTCTCTCAAGTTCGCACTCAAGATTAAAAAGGCATTGCTTCACAGCAGAGTTGGACTGTGGCCAATCACTGAGCTGGATTCATTAGAAAGGGCCAATAAAAATGAGGCCCTTTCTAAGCGGAGGAAGCAGGGCCGCCATTGTTGTGAGTGGGTCAGTGTTGGAGTGGCTTTGGCTCATCAGGCACAAGTGAGATTAGGCTTGTGCGAGATAAGTATCTGTTAAGCTTCTTAATTCTTCAGTCCTTGTCTGTTAGGGCAAGTTAGTGCAGTGACAATGGCTCCAGGGTAGTGTTTGTTCCGTGTTTGGGATGTGGGAATTTCGGGAGACCTCCAGTTTCCCAGATAACCATATTTGCAACAGGTACACCGAGCTGCAGTTAAAAAACTGGAGCTGCAGCTCTGACCGTCGGTTCATGTGGAAGAATAAAGAGGTGATAGACAGGAGCTACAGGGAGGTAGTCACCCCTAGGTTGCAGGAGGCAGGTAACTCTGTGATTGCCAAGAGAATGAAGGGAAATCAGCAGCCTTTACAGAGTGGCCATACCCCTTGATAATACCACTTTGGACACTGTTGAGGTGACAGGGTCTCTGGCATTGAGTCTGCTGCTGTGTCTCAGAAGAGAAGAGAGGTGAAGAGGACTGCGGTGGTGATAGGGAGCTCCATAGTCAGAGGAACTGAGATGAAATTCTGTGGCACATTCGAGACACCCAGATGGTATGATGCCTCCTTGGTGCCAGGGTTCAGGATGTCACAGATCAAGTCCATGGCATTCTTAAGGGGGAGGATAAGTAGCCAGAATGCTGGGAACTAGAGTTATTGTGCTGAGGATGAGGTAGTTGGTTTGCAAACAGAGACAGTGTGTAGTGAGCCTGCTTGCAAGGACAGGCTGATGATAGGGCAAAATTGAGGTAGTAATAGAGGACAAGGAAATGACAGATGAACTGAATAAGTAATTTGCATCAATCTTCACTGTGGAAGTGTTAGGGAAATTACCTTACTAAGGAAATTTTATTGAAGTTGATCACAAATAAATTAGAGAGAGTCTTAAAAGTAACGAGAGCTATATTCATGATATCGTGAACTGCTGACAGTGAAACTGCTAACAGTGGGTTTCGAACTCCTAGTAACACAGAAAGCACGGCTCCTTTTATAGATGTAAAATCAATTGCAAAAGTAAAATCTGTTTGAGGAACCTTGGGAATTACAGAAGATAAGCTAGGTTCACATGAAGAGTAATTCTTACAAGATAAGCAACTACAAATATTTATTCTATGAGTTGTCTCTGCGGAACGCCAAGGCCATATCTTGTTTGACAAATCTGTTGGAATTCCTTGAGGAAGTAACAAGCAGGATGGATGAAGGAGAAGCAGTGGAATATGTGTACTTGGATTTTCAGAAAGTTTTTGATAAGATGCTACACATGAGGCTGCTTAAAACGTTAAAAGCCCTTTGCATTACAAGAAAAATACTAGCAAGGATATACCTTTGGCTGATTGGTAGGAGGCAAAGAATAGGGGTCTGTGTTGGGATCAATTCTTTTTACGTTATATGTCAATGATTTGTTTGAAGGAATTGATTACTTTGTGGCCAAGTTTGTCGACAATACAAAGACAGATGGTGGAGCAGGTGGTTTTGAGGAAATGGATAGTCTGCAGAAAGATTTGGACCAATTAGGGGAAAAGGCAATGGAAGTGGTAGATGGAATACAATGTCTGGAAATGCATGGTCATGCACTATGGTAGAAGAAATAAAAGGGTAGATTATTTTCTAAAGAAGCAATTCAAAAATCTGAGGTGCAAAGGGGCTTGGGCATCCTCGTGCAGGTTTCCCTAAAACTTAATTTGCAGGCTGAGTCTGTGGTGAGGAAGACAAATGCGATGTTAGCATTTATTTCAAGAGGACTAGATTATAAAAATATGTAATGCTGAGACTTTATAAAGCACTGGTGAGGCCTCACTGGAAGTATTAAGAGCAGTTTTGGGTCCTTATCTAAGAAAGTATGTGCTGACATTGAAGGTTCAGAAAAATGATTCCAGGATTGAAAGGATGATTCCAGGATGATTCATATGAGGAGTGTTTGACTGCTCTGGTCCTATACTCACTGGAATTCAGAAGAATGAGGGGTGACCTTATTGAAACCTATTGAATGTTGATAGGCATCAATAGAGTGGATGTGGAGAATGTATTTCCTGTCATGGACTTGGGAACAAAACCTCCAAATACAACCTTAGAACAGAGATGAAGAGGAATTTCTTTCGCCATAGAGTAGCAAATCTGTGGAATTAATTGCTACAGGTAGCTGTGGAGGCCAAGTCATTTGGTCCGTTTAAGGCAGAGTTTATAGTTTGTTGATTAGTCAGGGTATGAAGGAATACAGTGAAAAGGCAGGAGTTTGGAGTTGAGAAAGAAATGGATTAGCCATGATGAAATGGCGGTGCAGACTCAATGGACCAAATGGCTTAATTTTGCTCCTATACCTTATGGTCTTATAATCAATACTGATGCAGATGGGCTGAAGGGCCTGTACTGTGCTGTAATTTTCTATGACACTAAAAGAAGAAAGGAACACACAGCAGTCCTCATCGAGGAATCAGAAGTGCTAGAGTGATCAGTTTCAAGTTCCAGTGTGTCAACATCACTGAGGATGCATCCTGGGTCCAACATATCAATGCAGTTACAGAGGAGGCATGATAGGAGTTTGCCGAGATTTGGTATGTCACCAAAAACACTCACAAATTTCTACAGATGTACCGTGGAGGGCATTCTTTGTATCAAGCTTCAAATTCCTTGGTGTCCACATTTCCAAGGATCTCACCTGGTCCCTGAACTCCTCCATTCTGATCAAGAAGGTGCAACAGCACCCTTATTTCCTGTGGAGCATCAAGAAAGCTCACCTCTGTTCCAGGATACTGACAGACATTTACTGCTGTACCATTGAGAGCATACTCACCAACTGCATCTCAGTGTGGTACGGCAATTGTCCCGTATCAAATCGCAAAGCACTCCAGCGTATGGTGAAAACTGCCCAGCGGATTATCCGCACCCAATTGCCCACCATTGAGAACATCTACCATAAACACTGCCTGGGCATGGCGAAAAGCATTATCAAGGATGCATCTCACCCTAACCATGGACTTCTTGCTCTCCTCCCATCCGGTAGACACTACAGCAGCTCCCGTTCCCACACCAGCAGGCACAGGAAGAGTTTCTGTGACCCTGCTGAACCTTGCATCACAGCGCTAAGCAGTATTGCACCCATATTGTAGTGTCTCAGTACTTTTATATTTGTGTGCTGTAGCACTTACTTTTCATTCACAGTTATTTTGTAAATAACACTATTCTTTTCATTTCTGGTTAGATACTAACTGAATTTCATTTGGCTTTGTATCTGTACTCAGCACAATGATAAAGTTGAATCTAATCTAATTCTAACTGGATACATTACCGTCTGTTACGGGAGAGGGGGGACACTGCACAGAATCAAAATAAGCTGCAGAATATTGCAAAGTCAGTCAGCTCCATCACAGGCTCCAGCCTCCCCAGCACCAAAGGCATTGTCAAGCAGTGATGCCTCAAAAAGGCAACATTCATCATTAAGACCCCCGTCAACAAGAACATATCCTCTTCTCATTGAACAAACGTTTGCCAGTGATACTGATTCTGAGTTTGACTTTGGAACACAGGACGGAACATCATTTACTGGAATTGTAATAAGTTGCCACTCAATCTTTCAAACTTGTTCACGAATGATGTTAGGGTCAACTGTGTATTCTAGTCTCCCATAGCAATCTTTCATCTTCTGTCCTATCAATAATCTCTCCAACCATAAAACTACCCAAATACTTCATTCTACTGCTCTTTGAAGAAGCAGGTTACCCCATCCCATCGCCATTTCCAGATCAGAATCTGATTTTTTTTAACCATTGATTTATATGACATGGAATACCTGGTAAGGCTCTGAAAACCTGTACCAACCAACTAGCGGGAGTATTCAAGGATGATTTCAACCTTTCACTGCTATGGGCAGATGTTCCCACTTATTTCAAAAAGACAACAATTATAGCAGTGCCTAAGAAGAATAATGTGAGCTGCCTTAATGGTTATCGCCCGGTAGCACTCACATCGACAGTGATGAAATGCTTTGGGAGGTTGGTTATGACCAGACTGAACACCTACTTCAGCAAGGACCTGGACCCATTGCAATTTGCCTAATGCCACAATAGGTCAATGGCAGATGCAATCCCAATGGCTCTTCACACGGCTTTAGACCACCTGGACAACACATACACATGTCAGGATGCTGTTCATCGACTATAGCTCAGCATTTAATACATCATTCCCACAATCCTGATTGAGAAGTTGCAGAACCTGGGCTTCTGTAGCTCCCTCTGCAATTGGATCCTCAACTTCCTAACCAGAAGACCACAATCTGTGTGGATTGGTGATAACATATCCTCCTCACTGACGATCAACACTGGTGCACATCAGGGGTGTGTGCTTAGCCCACTGCTCTACTCTCTATATACACATGACTGTGTGGCTAGGAATAATGCAAATACCATCTATAAATTTGCTGAAGATACAAACATTGTTGGTAGAATCTCAGGTGGTGACGAGAGGGCGTACAGGAGTGAGATATGCCAACTAGTGGAGTGGTGCCACAGCAATAACCTGGCACTCAAAGTCAGTAAAATGAAAAAGCTGATTGTAGACTTCAGGAAGTGTAAAACGAAGGAACACATACCAATCCTCACAGAGGGATCAGAAATGGAGAGAGTGAGCAGTTTCAAGTTCCTGGGTGTCAAGATCTCTGAGGATCTAACCTGGTCCCAACATATCAATGTAGTTATAAAGAAGGCAGGACAGCGGCTATACTTCATTAGAAGTTTGAGGAGATTGGTATGAAGACAGATACACTCAAAAACCTCTATAGATGTACCATGGAGAGCATTCTGACAGGCTGCATCACTGTCTGATGTGGGGGGGGGGGGGGCTACAGCACAGGGTCGAAAGAAGCTGCAGAAGGCTGTAAATTTAGTCAGCTCCATCTTGGGTACTGGCCTACAAAGTACTCAGGACATCTTCCAGGAGTGGTGTCCATTATTAAGGATCTCAAGCACCCAGGGTGTGCCCTTCTCTCACTGCTACCATCAGGTAGGAGATACAGAAGTCCGAAGGCACACACTCAGAGATTTAGGAACAGTTTCTTCCCCTCTGCCATCAGATTCCTAAATAGGCATTGAACCCTTGGACATTACCTCGCTTTTTTAATATACAGTATTTCTGTTTTTTGCACGATTTTTAATCTATTCAATATATATATATGCTATAATTGATTTTCTCATTTATTTATTATTATTTTAATTTTAGTTATTTTCCTCAAAATTATCTATTGTATTAAACTGCTGCTGCTAAGTTAAAAAATTTCATGTCACATGCCGGTGATAATAATTGTGGCAGTCATACAGTGCAAAACACACATTACTATAAATTACACAAATCAATAAATAGTGAAAAAATTAATAATGATGTAATTTTCTTGGGTGCATGGACCATTCTGAAATCTCCCATGATCTTGCGAGAGTCTCCCACAAAAGACCAAACCTCATTTCCACATTCAGCCTATCACGATCCCTCAGGACTTTAACTGTAAGGGTGGGATTATAATTATTTTCTATGATCGGACTGACTTACTTCTGACATTAACTTGTGGCATCAACGTAATCAAGAACGATTGCATAGCATTGAAGCTGCACTGCGGCAGACAGGAAGGCTTTACTGCCCAACGCATCATTGGTGCTACTATCAAGAAGATATATACAGAAAGGTGTTGGTGAAAGGTCAGCTGCATCATGAAGGATCCCACCCACCCTGCCATTGACTATTTGTCCCACTCTCTTCAGGGAGGAGGCTGTGTAGTATTCATGCCAGAACACCCAAATTTATAAACAGCTACTTCCTATGCTACTTTGCTATGGTAAAAAAAGCAAAGATAGCATGCAGTCAGACTGTCAGCAAGGGCTGGCAGACAATAGGACACAATTGCAGCCAACAGGGTGAGTATCAGTGCAATAGGGATGTGGAATCAAAAAGGGTAGCAAAAGCAGCAGTCAAAATGTTTTATCTCGATGCATAGAGTATAAGAAATAAGGTGGATGATCTTGTTTCACTATTACAAATTCTCAGATATGATGTTGTGGCTATCACTGAATCATGGCTGAAGGATGATTGTAGTTGGGAGCTGAATGTCCAAGGTTACACTTTGTATCAGAGGGATAGGAAGGTCGGCAGAGGGGGATGTGTGGCTCTACTGGTAAATAATGACATCAAATCAGAAGAAAGATGTGAATTTGATCGGAAGATGTTGAATCCTTGTAGGTTGTGTTGAGAAGCTGGAAGAATAAAAGGACTCTGATGGCAGTTATATACAGGCTTCCCAACAGTAATAGAGATGTGGACCACAGAGAGGAGTTGACCAAAGTAAATTAGAAAGAGATGCTGGCAGGAATGACAGCAGAGCAGCAATGGCATGAGTTTCTAGGGAAAATGAGGAAGGTGCAGAATTGATGTATTCCAAAAACAAAGAAAAACTCAAATGTCAAAAATAATAAAATCTTGGCTGACAAGGGAAGTCAAAGCTAATGTAAAAGCTAAAGAGAAGACATACAGCAAAGCAAAAAGTAGCTGAGAGACAGAGGATTGGGAAGCTTTAAAAAACCTATGGAGAGCAACTAAAAGAAAAGATGAAATATGAAAACAACTTAGCAAACAATATTAAAGTGGATAGTAAAAGTTTTTTCACGTATGTAAAAAAAAGAGATAAGAGTGGATATAGGACCGCTAAAATACGAGGCCAGAGAAATAATAACGGGGCACAAGGAGATGGCAAATGAACTAAATGAATATTTTGCATCAGCCATCACTGTGGAAGACACTAGTTGTGTGCCAGATGTTGAAGGGTGTGAGAAAAGAGAAGTGAGTGCAGGTAAGATTACAAGGGAGACGGTGCTCAAAAAGCTGAAAGACCTAATGGTACATAAGTCATCCGGACCAGATGAACTTCACCCCAGAGTTCAGAAAGTGATAGCAGCGGAGATTGTGGAGGTATTAGTCATGATCTTTCAAAGATCATTGGACTCTGGCATGCTGCCAGAGAACTGGAAAATTGCAAATGTCACTCCACTCTTTAAAAAAGGAGGAAGGCAGCAGAAAGGAAATTATAGACCAGTTAGCCTGACCTCAGTGCTTGGGAAGATGTTGGAGTCAAATTTTAAGGATGAGGTTATGGAGTACTTGGTGACACAGGACAAGATAAGTCAAAGTCAGCATGGGATTCAGATTAAGGGAAAACCTTGCCTGACAAACCTATTGGAATTCTTTGAGGGGATTACATGTAGGATAGATAAAGGGGATGTAGTGGATGCCTATGTTTGGATTTTCAGAAGGCCTTTGACAGGATGTCACACATGAGTCTGCCTGCAAAGTTAAGAGCCCATGTATTACAGGATAGTTACTGGCATGGTTAGAGCATGGTGACTGATTGGTGGAGGCAGCGAGGGGGAATAAAAGTATCTTTTTCCCTTTGACAGCCAGTTACCAGTGATGTTCTGCAGGGGTCATTGTAAGAACCGCTTGTTTTCATGCTGCCTATCAATGATTTAGACGATGGAATAGATGGCTTTGTTGCCAAGTTTGCAGATGATGATACGAAGATTGGTGCAGGGCATGGTAGTGTTGAGGAAACAGATAGACTGCAGAAGGATTTAGACATATTAGGAGAATGGGTAAGAAAGTGGTAAATGAAATACAATGTTGGAAAACCATGGTCATGCACTTTGACAGTAGAGACAGATGTGCAGACTATTTTCTAAATGAGGAGAAAATCCAAAAATCTGAGATGCAAGGGGACTTGGGAGTCCTTGTGCAGAACACCTAAAGGTTAACTTGCAGGTAGAGACGGTAGTGAAGAGGGCAAATGCAATGTTAGCATTCATTTCAAGAGCAGGGATGTGATGCTGAGGCTTTATAAGCACTGGTGAAGCCTCACCTTGAGTATTGTGAGCAGTTTTGTGCATCTCATCTCAGAAATGATGTGCTGGCATTGGAGAGGCTTCAGAGGAGGTTCACAAGGATGACTCCAGGAATGAACGCGTTATCATATGAGGAATGTTTGATAGCTCTGGGTCTGAACACATTGGAATTTAGAAGGATGGGGGGGGGGGGGGCGGAATCTCATTGAAACCTTTCAAATGTTGAAAGGCCTAGAGAGAGTAGATGGGGAAAGGATGTTTCCCATGGTGGTGGAATCTAGAACAAGAGGGCACAACCTCAGGATAGAGGAGAATCCATTTAAAACAGAGATGTGGAGAAATTTCTTTGGCCAGAGGGTGGTGAATTTGTGGAATTTATTGCCACAGGCAGCTGTGGAGGCCAGGCTGTAGGGTGTACTAAAGGCAGAGGTTGATAAGTTCTTGATTAGATGTGGCATCAAAGGTTATAGGGTGAAGGCTGGGGAATGGGGCTGAGGAGGGGAAAAATATGATCAGCCATGATTGAAAGGTCGAGCAAACTTGATGAGCCAAATGGCCTAAATTTGTTCCTTTGTCTTACAGTCTTCCCCAATGCAGTAAGGCTGATCAACATCTCCAACCAGTAACCCACCCCTCCATATCCCTAATGACCACTACTTTAACATTTCTTGTCGGAGCCACATATACAGACACACCACTGCCTATTATCACTTTATGGACATACAATTAATCTATCCATGCATATAAACTATCTTATATCTCTACATTAATTGTGCTCTTTATCTATTGTGTTTTTCATGCATTGGATCCAGTGGAACAATTATTTTGTTTTCCTTTATCTTGTGCACTGATAATGACATTAAAGAATTTTGAATCTTGAATTTTAATCTCCAGCAGTTCATTCCACCTTCACCACTGTGCAAATGTTTTAGGCACATGCGAGGAATTCTGTAAAGTGAAGGTGCTTTCAAAAATAATGAATTGAGAAGTTTGAAAAGATCAAAAAAAACTATTGAGTAGTAACAGTAAAAAACTAAATCTAATCAATATTTGATGTGACTACACTTTGCCTTTAAAATTGCTTCAGTTCTATTATGTACACACCTCCACAACTCTGACGGCCTCTCCAGCCCCAATACCCCTCCATACCTTTGTTTTCCCCATCAGCTCAAAAACTCTTCCCATCTCTGTGACACCTCCCCGCCTGACTCTACATACCTCGCACTCCCTCTTACCTTCCCCACCTCTGTCATTGCCTCCCTTTCCACCTCGATATCCTCTGAGCCCTTACACCTTCTCTGTCTCTCTCAATAGACCTAATCAGTTCGCCTCCACCACCACTGGGGAATCTGGTCCTCATCCTCGACTATTTCTCTTTCAACTCTTCCCAGTTTCTCTAAACACATGGTGTAGGCATGGGTATCCTCATGGTGTCTTGCTCTGCCTGCCTTTTTATTTTTGACTATGTGGAACAGTTCATATTTAGATTATATTTATGTTTATAAACCTACTGACTTCCACGGTTATCATGACTATACCACTTCCCACCCTGTCTCCTGTAAAAATGCCCTTGTCTCAGTTCCTTCATCTTGCCATAGATGTTCCCAGGATGAGGCTTTCCTTTCCAGAACATCAGAGGTGTTCCCCTTCATCAAAGAATAGGGATCCCTTCCTCCACCGTTGCTGCTCCACCAACTGCTCTATTTCCTGAAGATGTTCAACCCATCTTCCCGCCACGTTATCAGGAACAGAATTCCTCTTACCCTTTGGGCAATCCTGTGAGCCTACACATCTAACACATGCTCCACAACTTGCACCATCTCCAAAGCGATCATACCAGAAAACACATCTTTACCTCCAGCATTCCCATCCAACTCTCTGCTTTCCACAGGGATCTCTCCCTCTGTACTTTGTCTATTCATCCCCCCCACTAATCTTCTTCCTGGAATATATTCCTGAAAGCAAGAGAAATGCTACACTTCCCCATTTACCTCCTCCCTCACCTCCCTTCATGGTCAAAAACAGTCCTTCTAGGTGAGGCAAGACTTCATCTATAAGTCTGTCAGGGTCACCGGTGCTCCCAGTGCTCCCAGGTCCTCCTCAATATCGAAGAGACCTGACAGAGATTGGGAGATCGCTTTGTGAAGTACATTCGCTCAATCAGTAGCAAACAGAATTTCTAATGATCAACCATTTCAAATTCAATCTCCATTCCCATTCCGACAAGCTGATCCAGAGCCATCTCTACCACTCTCAGGACGGAGGAGCAACACCTCATATTCCATCTGGGGAGCCTCCAACCTGACGACATGAACATCGATTTCTCTATCTTCCAACTCAACCTTCTCTTTCATTCCACTCCCCATTCTGGCTCCCCTCTTACCTTTTTTCTCCTCACCTGCCTATCATCTCCCTCCAGGGCCGCTTTTCCTTCCTTTGCTCCCATGGTCCAATCTCCTCCCTTATCATATTCCTTCTTCCCAGCCTTTTGCATCTCCCACCCACCCACCTTCCCCCTCACTTGGCTTCACCTATCACCTGCCAGCTTGTCCTCCATCCTGTCCACTCAACATCTTCCTTCCCATTCCCTGTATAGATGCTGCATGACCTTGCTGAATTTCTCCAACATTTTCTGTTTGTTACTCTGCATTTCCAACACCAGCAGAATCTCTTGTATTTATGGTCTCCCAATCAACATCGGGTCTCAGTAATGTAGAGGAGACCACACCAGGAGCACCTGATACAGTAGTTGTCCCCAACAGACACAAAGTTGAAGTGCTGACTCATCTAGAAAGACTGTTTGTGGCCCTGGATGTTGGTGAGCGAGGAGGTTTAGGGGCAGGTGTAGCAATTCAGACACTTGCAGAGCTGGCCGCCAGCCTCTTACACCTGTACTTCGCTCTGCAACCCCCCCTGCCATTTATGGACAATACTTCCACTTGGTGGTGAATTCCTGGAACAACAGGCCCTCCTGATTTGTGAACACCACTGCCACCAGGTGGTCCTCTGCTGAAGCAGAAATTGGACACAGCAGCCTGCTGAAATGTTTATTTGAGCTTCAAGATTCAAAATTGTTTTGTCATTTCCAGTACATATCTGCAAATGAAAACAAAATAATTGTTACCCCAGCTACGACGTAGCACCAAAAACACAATAAGATAAAGAAACAGTAACAGATATAAATATTCATAAAGTGACATTAGGCACAGGAGAATCTGTACATAAGGTGACTGACAGGCAATAACAACGTAGTGTTTTTTGGGGGTGTGGGTTAATGGGTGGACGTGTTGATCAGCCTTATCGTTTGGACGGAGTAGCTGTTTTAGAGGCTGATAGTCCTGACATGGAATCTATGTAGTCTCCTCCCTAATGGAAATGTGACAAACAGTCCATGAGTAGGGTGTATGGAAGTAGATTGTAAAAATCAGGTTGGTGCTGGATCCCAAGTAAGGAAATCTGCAGAATGACTATGAGATGAACTTTTTGGAGCAGTTTGTAGTTGGGCCCGAAGGGAAAAGGCAATTCTGGATTGGGATTGTGTAATGAACCAGATTTGATTAGGAAGCTTAAGGTAAAGGAACCATTAGGTGTCAGTGATCAAAATAAGATAGAATTCTCTGTGTAGTTTGAAAGGGGGACGGTGCAATCAGATGCATCAGTATTGATGGAGTGAGGTGAACTACAGGGGAATGAGACAGGAACTCTTTAAAGTCAACTGTTTATCCATATTCAGCCTGACCTGCTGAGTTCTCTGATCAATCTGTGTGTATTGCTTTGGATTTCCAGCATCTGTGCACTTTCTCATATTTATCATTAACATCGATAGATGATTGGCTGACTGGAAGGAGGCAAAGACTGGGAATAAAGGGAGCTTTTTCTGGTTGGCTGCTGGGGACTAGTGGTGTTCCACAGGGGTCTGTGTTGAGGCCACTTTTTCTCATATTATATGTCAAAGATTTGGATGACAGAATTGATGATGTTGTGGCCAGGTTTGCAGACAACACAAAGTTAGGTGGAGGGGCAGGTAATTTTGAAGAAGCAGGGAGTCAGCAGAAAGACTTGGACAGATTAGGAGAATGGACAACTAAGTGACAGATGGAATATATTGTAGGAAAGTGTATGATCATGTACTTGAGTAAAAGGAGTAAAGGCATTGACTATTTTGTAAATGGGGAGAAAGTTCAGAAATCTGATGTGTAAAGGGACTTGGGAGAAATTGCATCTGCCCTAGCAGCAAAATTTAAAACATTGTTAGTCACAGGTGAGGTACAGGAGGATTAATGGATAGCTACTGTTGTTCTGTTGTTTAAAAAAGGCTGTAAAAATAAACCAGGAAATTAAAAGCCAGTGAGCCTGACATCAGTATGGGAAAGTTACTGGAAGGCATTCTAAGCAACTGGAAATATGCGTATTTGGATAGACAGGGACTGATTCAGTACGGTCAACATGACTTTGTGCATGGTCAGTCATGTCTAACCAATCTCCTGGAATTTTTTCGAGGATGTTAGGAAAATTGGTGAAGGCAAGGCACTGCATGTTGTCTATACGGACATTAGCAAGGCCTTTGACAAGGTCCCACATGGGAGGTTGATCAAGAAGCTTCAGTCACTTCACATTCAGGATGATATACTAAACTGGCATCACAGAAGAAGCCAGCAATTGGTTGCAGATGGTTGCCTCTCTGACAGGATGCCGATGACTAGTGGTGAGCTGCAAGGATTGGTGCTGGGTCCATTTTTTTTTTGTCATCTATATCAACCATCTGGGCAATATCATGGTAAACTCAATCTAGATTGGGAGTACAGTATAGTGGACAGTGAGAGGACTATCAAAGCTTGCAGCAGAATCTGGACCAGCTGGATAAATGAGATGGCAAATGGCAGAAGGATTTTCATGTGGGATGTTACAGTTTGGAGGACCAAACACACCAGATAAGCAGTAGAGAAGAACATAAGTATCTGGTAATACAGATTCATAATTCCTTAAAAGTAGCATCACAGGTAGACAGGGTCATAAAGAATGCTTTTGGCACATTGGCCTCCATAAATCAATATACTGAGTAAAAGAGTTGGAGTGAATATTGAGATTGGTTAAAATGATGGTCTATAAAGTGTTGTGTCCAGGTTTTGGTCACCTATCTGCAGGAAAGATGTAAATAAGTTTGAAAGAATGCAGAGGAAATTTACAAGGTTATTGCCAGGACTTGAGGACCTGAGTTATAGTCCTGCTTCAAGATTTCCTAAAGCAGAAATTGCAGGTATCCTAGAAGAGATATTTAAAATCTCTTTAGCCACTGGTGAGGTACAGGAGGATTGTTGGATAGCTACTGTTGTTCTGTTGTTTAAAAAAGTTTCAAAAAATAAACCAGGAAATTATAGACAAGAGAAAATCTGTAGATGCTGGCCAAGCAACATACACAAAATGCTGGAGGAACTCAGCAGGCCAGGCAGCATCTATGGAAAAAAGTACAGTCAACGTTTCGGGTGGTAACCCTTTGGCAGGACTGGAGAAAAAAAAGCTGGGGAGTAGATTTAACGGTGTTGGGAGGGCAGAGAGAAACACAATCTGATAGGTGAAACCTGAAGGGTAGGGATGAAGTAAAGAGCAGGAAAGTTGATTGGTAAAAGAGATACAGGGCTGGAGAAGGGTGAGTCTGATAGAGGAGGACAGAAGGCTCTGGAAGAAAGAAAAAGGGGGAAGAGCACCAGAGGGAGGTGATGGGCAGGCAAGGAGATAAGGTGAGAGAGGGAAAAGGGGATGGGGAATAGAGAAGGTGGGGGGGGGCATTACTGGAAGTTTGAGAAATCGCATACCATCAGGTTGTAGGCTACCCAGACAGAATACAAGATGTTGTTCCTTCAGCCTGATTGTGCCCTCATCATAACAGTGGAGGAGGCCATGGATTGACATGTCGGAATGGAAATGAGAATTGGAATTAAAATCGGTGGCCACTGGAAGTTTCCACATTTTCTGGCAAATGGAACACAGGTGCTCAGAGAAGCACTGGACACAGTATATAATCCCAACAGGCTCACAGGTGAGGTGTTGCCTCACCTGGAAGGACTGTTTGGGGTCCTGAATGGTAGTGAGGGAGGTGGTGTAGGAGCAAGTGTAGCATTTATAGGCCGGTGAGCCTGACATCAGTAGTGGGAAAGTTATTGGAAGTTATCCTAAGTTTTTGGATAGACAGGGTCTGATTACGGACAGTCAGCATGGCTCTGTGTGTGTTGTAAGTCATGTTTAACCAATCTTATAGAATTTTTTGAGGATGTTAGCAGGAAAATTGATGAAGACAAGGCAGTACGTTTTCTACATGGACTATACCAAGGCCCTTGACAAGGTCTCTCATGGGAGGATGGTCAAGCAACTTCAGACACTTGGCATTCAGGGTAATGTACTAAACTGGGTTAGACATTGGTTTTGTGGAAGAGGCCAGAAACTGGTTATAGATAGTTACCTCTCTGACTGGATGTCTGTGACTAGTGGTGTGCTGCAAGGATTGGTGTTGGGTCTTTTTTTTTGTCACCTATATCAACACTCTGGATAATAATTGATGAAGGGCAGAAATGATGCATTTTGATACAGACGGGTATACAATGAATTTGATGCCGTGTCCAGATGCCTGAACTGTGCCCAGTTAGAAGATGAAGTGTTGTTCCTCCAAACTGTGTTGAGCCTCACTGTAACCATGTGGTATCAGAGGTCACGGAAAAGACTAACATGATCTTAGCTGAAATATTGTCTGTCTCCCATCGATGTACTTTGTAAACCTTTTACAGGATAGAAAGGGCTGAGGATTCATGTACGGGAATCTGAAACACAACAGCACGTCAGTTCTGCTGTGTCTGTCAGTTGCTCAGCATTTGAATGCCACTGATCCTTGCAGGTGGAGGAGGGGATGATTGAGAAGCTGAAGCTGCATCATCTAAATCATTGATATATGGTATAAAAAGAAGCGGTCCCAACAGAGACCCCCGCGGAACACCACTAGTCACTGGCCGCCAACTAGAAAAGAATCCTTCTATTCCCACTAGGATGTGGAGGAGGAGATGATTGAGAAGACAACACACCAGTTGAAGCAAGGAGAACCCAAATCCATGAACACGTCTGTGATCCGACCTGATGAACGGCCAGAGAGCTGATAGCAGTGAGATGCCATTCATTGCCTCTCATTTTGGAAGGGATTCACTGGGCCACTGCACCAGCGGATACACCAGCAAAGTCACACAGGGGAGAAACCATTCACCCGCTCCGTGTGTGGGAAGAGATTCATCTGAGCATCCAATCTGCAGAAACACCCCAGTGAGCTCACGCTGGGGAGAGGCCATTCATCTATTCCAAGTGTGGGAAACGTGTTATTAGTATCCAGAGAGCTACTGAAACACCAGCCAGTTAATGCAAGGGAGTGGCCGTACACCTGTTCTGAGTGTGGGAAGGGTTTCATTCAGTTTCATTTCAAGGGTTTCAAGGCTTTCATTCCATTCAGTTAAGCCACCTTGTGAGGCTCCAGCAAATTCATAGCAAGTTCTGTCTGGAGTGAACAAAGAGATTTACTCTGTGATCCCATCTGCTGAAACACCAGCAACGTCATATCAGAGAGAAAGTTCAGGTGAGCTGCATGTTAAGATGTTAACCATCATGGTGACTAAATCCAGGGAAAAGTTCCCAACTGATTATTAATGTCAGATTCTGCAGCTATTGTGACTGCTATTCACACTCAGGACTGAAGTCCGGACACTGAGGATGCTAGACTTTAATTGTCTAGTACCCATCTGCTTCAAGCAGGCTTCAGTAATACCAGTGCCAAGAAGAGTGTGGTAACCTGCCTCAATGACTATCGCCCACTGGCACTTACACCCACAGTGAGGAAGTGCTTTGAGAGACTGATGTTGAAGCATATCAGCTCCTGTCTGAGTGGCGACTTGCTTTCACTCTAATTTGCCCATCAAAGCAACAGGTCTACAATGGATGCCATCTCATTGGCCTTTCACAAACCCTGGAACATCTGGACAGTAAAGATGCATGCATCAGGATGCTCTTTATCAATTACAGCTCAGCATTTAACACCATCAACCCCTGAAAACTAATCAGTAAACTACCTGGGCTCAATACTCCATTGTACAATTGGATCCTGAATTTCCTCACTTGCAGACCCCAGTCTGTTTGAATTGGCAACAGCATCTCCTCCACGATCTCCATCAGCACAGCATCACCAAGGGGATGTGAGCTTAGCTCCCTGCTCTACTCGCTTTACACCTATGACTGAGTGGCTAAGTACAGCTACAACACCATATTCAAGTTCACCGATGATACCACTGTTGTGGGCCGTAACAAAGGTGGTGATGAATCAGCACACAGGAGGGAGATTGAAAATTGGGCTGAGGGATGTCATAGCAACAACCTCTCACTCAATGTCAATCAGACCAAGGAACTGACTGTAGACTTCAGGAGAGGGAAATCCAGAGGTCCATCAGCCGGTACACATCAGAGGATCAGATGTGGAGGGGGTCAGTACCTTTAAATTCTGAGCTGTCCCTGTCCTGGACCCATCATATAAATATAATTGCAAAGTAAGTACAACAATGCCTCTACTTTCTTCGGATTGTGCAGGGATTTGGCATGACATCAAAATCTTTAAAAAGCTTCTATGGATGTGTGGTGGAAAGTGTGCTGACTGGCTGCATTATGCCTGGCATGGGAACACCAATGTCTTTGAGTGGAAAATCCTGCAAAAGGTAATGAATTTGGTCCAGTACATCATGGGTAAAGCCCTCCCAGCCGCTGAGCACATCTACATGAAATGTTGCCATAGAAAAGCAGCATCCATCATCATCAAGATCATCACCAGGCTCTTTTTTTCTGTTGCCATCAGGCAGAAGGCACAAATGGTACTTGCACCACCAACTTCAGGAACAGTTCAGATTCAGTTTATTGTCATTTATAAACCACAAATATAATGCAGTTAAATAATGAGACAACATTCTCTGGAATGATGTCATGAAAAAGCACAAAACAGACCACACAAGAAAAACCACATAACGTTTGGTAATCCCCAATCCAGAGTCTGGAGAGGCTGCTGCGTATCAATATCGCGCTACCGTCTTAGCACGTTCCCCGGAAAGGAACTACAAACCCATCAGACAAACCTAAAGCTACAAGACCTACACAAAACCACATAGTTACATATAGTTATAGTTAACATATAGTTTCAACAGTGCAGACAATACCATAATTGATAAAAGACTAACTGACAAAGACCACATAATTATAACACATAGTTTCAACAGTGCAAAGCAATACCGTAATCTGATAAAGAGCAGTCCATGGCACGGTTTAAAAGAAAGTCTCAAAGTCCCGACAGCCCATCATCTCACGCAGACGGTAGAAGGAAGAAAAACTCTTCCTGCCAGGAACCTCCAGCGCCGCAGTTTGCCGATACAGCACTTTGGGAGCTTCGACCACAGCCAACTCCGAGTCCATCCGAAAACTTCGAGCCTCCGACCAGCCCTCCAACACCGAGCACCGAGCACAATCTCTGCCGAGTGCTTCGACCCCAGCACCGGCCGCCAAGCAACAGACAAAGCCAAGGATTCGGGGCCTTCCTCCCAGAGATTTTTCCGATCGCACAGTAGCAGCGGCAGCGAAACAGGCATTTCAAAAGTTTCACCAGATGTTCCTCTGTGCTTCACACATCCGTCTCCATCAAATCAGGATTGTACACGGCCCCTACTTACAGATAACAGGTGTTCATTTCTGGAGTGGCCGCTGTGCGCTGCGTCACGCTGCCATTTTGTCAAAAGCTTAACTATTCCTTAACTATCAGGATCTTGAACAAAATGGGATAACTACACTGTTACCTGTCCCGTGAGTATCTTGTGACTGTCTCGTGATATTGGCATGGTGTAATTGTCTCTTGATGGTGAGGTGATATGATGGCGCGTGATGGCATGTTCCAACAGGTATAAAAGGGGAGACCACAATTTGTTGTGCAGTTCGTTTTATTGGGGAGTCGCAGCCGGTTTTGTTGCGAAGTAGTTTTTTTAAAGTCGAGAGAGGGGGTGATGAATTGCCAACTTCATACGAACCCAAAGAATTGGGTAAATATCAGCGGAGTTCAGTGTATTTCTAACGTGACTCTAATTTGGTATCATCAATACGTGGATTGTGGCACGCACTTTTGGTTAACCCCTGCATGGTCTCAAGTGTTGTGTGGTGATCACCTCCGGCGAATAGTCAGTTACTTTGAGAAATCTTAATCTTCGTGATCTCTTTGGAAAAGGCATTTCTCAGCTGGGATCTGCGTCAACAGTTTCATCTTTTCTTCAAGAATCGTTTCATCACTGCTTCTGGAAGTCTCTCCTCTCACCTACTTTATGAATAATATGGACTTCTTAAATCTACCACTTTAAGACTGTGCTTAAGTAAGATCTGTTAAGAATTGTCTCGAAGTTCGACTGTTTGATAACTATAGACGCATAACACTGTTAACTTCCGTTTAAGTTAGTCGTTCGTTTACTTTTCTATGTTTGTGAGTGGAGGTTAATAAATTTTGTTGTTTATTTATAAAAACCTGACTCAATTGCATATCTATTGTTGCTGGTATGTAACAAAAATTGGGGATTCATCCAGGATATGAACAAATTTAGAGCTTATTGATTGTTTAATTATCAATCTGATTGGGAAAAGGGAAATACCCGATTCCTTTTGTTTGATTGGTTTGTGTGTGGAAATCAGCAGCAATGGATGTTGGGAACTTTCTGGTATCACCAACCTCTGCAGCATTAGAGAAAGCAAAAAGGGGTGAGGTGCTGGAAATTGCTAAAGAACTGAAGCTTATGACGACATCTACAACAAAGTCAGTGATTCAGAGGAAAATAGCTGAGCACTATGAATGGAAAATACACATGGACTAAGGTGTTAACTATCCTGTACTATCACCAGTGGGATCATCAGTTGATCTGTCACCTGTCTTCAGGAGTTTCAGCCCACTTATGATCAAGACTCTCTCTCGAGGTGGTGGGCCAGCAGTGCTAAAGCACCACCTCCCACTGGTGAGCTTAACAACTTGGCATCTGCCTCTGTCAGAGTTGTTGGTCACTTCCATCCAACAGATAGTCTACTCTTCAGGTGTCTATGCAACTACCGAAGGGTTTGCAAAAGATGGATACACTGTCTGACTATCTGCCCCTTTGGACATACTTGGTCCACACCCACACTGATCCTGTCTCTGCTGCCTCAGCTACAGCCCTGCTGGTTGACTTGACCTCTCATCTAGTGAAGCCAATGTCATGCAGCCACTTCTGGAAAGTGAACGCAATAAAGCCACAACAGCCTACTTCGAATGGATAGCACGAGACCTTCCACCCTCTGTCTCTGCACTCTGATCTTAATTCTGCATACAGGTAGTCCCCAAGTTATGAACGTCCAACTTACGGACAACTCATACTTACAAACCGGGAAAGGAGAACACTGACCGTCATTTTAAGTTGGATCGCGACGCCATCCGCCATTTTAAGTTGTTGCTGTTGACACCGCGTTGAGTGTTTAACTTTGTATTTGGCTTAAATTTTTCTTAGTAAGATTCACCCTGACCCTGCCCCCTCCGTTCCGGTCGGCTGGTGGCGCCGTGGGATCAGCGCTGGGCTGGAGAATGGAGGTTTTCGAGTTCGATCCAGTGACAGACCGTTCCTTTGCTGGGCTGATGTCAATCCAGTGACTCCCGTACCATCCCTGCTGGGTTGATGTCGAGCTCGCAACTCAACCTCGTAAAAAAAAACACTGCCACCTCCAGTTTAAATTCTCATGTGGAATATTGTGGAGGATCAAATACCCAAACCCAGCACAGCCCCCACTTGTCCCTTTTAGCCTGTCTCAGTGCAGACCCGGGGTATTCAGTGCGGTGGTCCTTAGGACCCAGTGGACCTCGGGAGCCAGCGCAGCTCAGGACCCACCGCCCGCAGTGTTTCTGTTCCAGACAGACATACTTTATTGATCCCGAGGGAAATTGGGTTTCATTACAGCCGCACCAAGAATAGTGAAGAAATATAGCAAGATATAACAATAACCATTCATTGACGGGAAGCGATCATGATTGAAAATAAAGTGGAAATAATGAAACGTTCGGAAAGAGGTGAAACGCCATCGGTCATTGGAAAAGCATTAGGCTACAGTCAGTCAACGATCGGAACAATTTTAAAGGATAACGGATAAAGTGAGAATAACAGAACATGTGAAAGGCGCTGCCCTGACAAAAGCTACAATTATTACTAAGCAACACAGTGGTTAAATTATTGAAATACATATGTTTCTTAAGTGTTTTATATGCATAGAAAGGTAAAATATATACTATATACTAAGACAAATGTTTGACTAACTGACGCTAAATAATACCAGATGTACTTGTTCTGACTTACATACAAATCCGACTTAAAGACGGACTCAGGAACAGAACTCGTACGTAAGCTGGGGACTGTCTGTACTTGGTTAACTTGCGCTCATGGGTTTCATCAATGTTGTCTTTCCAGGGGACTGTGAGTTCACCAATAACCACTTCTCTACTGGTGTCAGACCATACGATTATATCTGGACGCAATGTGGTGAAAGCTATTTGCTCCGGGAAACTGCCTTTCCCATCCAGGTTGGCCTTGACACACCAAACATTGGCTGAAGAATGTATGCTTGATCATGGGACTATGCTGTACACCCTTGACTTGGAACCTTCTTTCACAAATGATAAGCGATGTTCTGTGCAGCATGGGGCATGAGATAAGTTGTGCTGAAGTACTCTCTGCTCAACCGCTTGTTACAACTTTGAGAATGTTGTTATGTCTCGAAGTGTACATGCCGCTGGAAAGATTGACTCTGCATGCACTCAAAAGATGTTGAAGTGTTCCCTTCTCACCACAAGCAGCACACCTGTCGGTGTTATCTTATTATGAGATGCTGAGGTTGGCAGGAGTTGGGAGCAGATCGTAAAGAAATGCGGAGCGTTTCCATCTGCCACAGAACATTCCAAGATAGATGTCAATGTTCAACACTTTCCAACCAGGTCCAAGCCCCTTGTTTAGCCAGGCCAGCTGTTTTAGCTAACCTCTTCTCCTCTTCTAACTCTCGTATTTATTGTGTTACAAGCTCACGGTGCTCCTTACCTGCAGAAGATGACCACCACTTGTGAGTTGTCCATCCAAGTCCCTGGCTGCCTAGCTGGGTAGCCCCAACCATCTCCTTGTGCTTCAATCTAGACTCTGCCTCATCAACTGCTGCCCGGGCTGACCACTTCCTGCCTGATCTCACATCTGGCTGGGTGTTCTTGATGACAGAGTCTTTTGAGTCTCGAAGCATCAAGAATGATCTTACCTTGGCTACCTTGACCTCTTCAACAAGGGATTGCACTGGGATGGTAAGCTTTGTCTGGTTACTATGGATTGCAACACTGGTGAGGCTGCTCGGTACTCCAAGCCACTTCTTCACATACTTGTTGATCTTCCATTCCATTGTCTCAACGTGGGACATTGCCATTTCATAGACAGTTAGTGGCCACATTATCCATGGCATCTGTCCGTATTGCAAACACCACAACTTCAACTTGCCAGGCAAGCCACACTTGTCGACAGACATCAGACCTCTGCTGATCTGTTCTTATGTCTCTTGAATCCTCTTGGTTTCTCTCAGCTCTTCTGTCAGGCTCTTAACTGGTCGATCCTGAATGGATGGAATCTCCTCTCCACAAAGGGTGAAATGAAAGTCAACCAGCTTTCCTCTCCTAAGAACAAGGCTCCTTGACTTCTTGGTCTTGAACTTCATTCTTCCCCAATCCATTAGCTCCTTGAGTCCAGATAGTACACTTTCCACTGCCTCTGTGCTAGGACCCAAAAGGGTGAGATCATCCATGAACACTCGTATTGGTGGTAACTCCCCTCCGCCATCAAGTGCGACACCTGGTCCCACTGATTCGACAGCACTCACAATGACCTCCATGACTAACACAAAAAGGATGGGTGAAATCGCACATCCCATTGGGATTCCAACATCCAAGCTCTGCCACCTAGTTGTAAACTGTTGAGTGGAAAACCTCATCCAGAAATCATTGTAGTACTGCATAACGAAGTTCCTCACCTTAGCAGGAATCCATAGGTATTCCATCACAAACTCAATCAGGGCATGGGGAACAGAACCATATGCATTTGCAAGATCAAGCCAAACTACAGCCAGATTTCTTCTCAACCTCTTCGACTCCTGGATGGTATGCCATATCATACTAGTATGTTCAAGGCATCCCAGGAAGCCTGCTATTCCTGCCTTCTGCACAGATGTATTTACCAATCCATTCTCTATCACAAATGAAGATATTCTTTCTGCTAGAATGCCAAACATAATCTTCCCCTCTACATTCAGGAGTGAAATTGGTCGGAACTGATTCAATGTAGTAGAATTCTCTTCCTTCGGGATGTATACTCCTTCAGCCTCACTCCATGACAAAGGAACAACGCCTTGTCTCCACACCACCCTTAACAATCTCCACAAGTATTTCCTCAGCTCTTCACACTTCTTGAACACCTTATACGGCACTCCATTAGGTCCTGGCACTGAACCTGACCTTGTCTTTCTGATGAACCATTTGACTTCTGCCAGTTTGGGTTCTGACAGATCAAACTTCACTCCTGGCTCAGTAGTCTTCACAAGCCCTGAAATGTTAAGCAAAGGAGCCTCCCACTGTTCTTTAGAGTAAGTGCTTGCCAGGTCATCCTCAAGTTCTTGTTGAGAGATTTTAAGTTGCCCGCTCTTATTCTGTTCAAACAACTTCTTTGTGAACACGTGAGGGTTCTCAAAGAATGACTTTCTTGCCTTCTCTCTCTTCTTTCTCTTTTTATGTTGTGACTCTGCATGATGGAGTGATGTTAACTTTATTTGAAAATGCTCTCGGAGATCAGCAAGCCCTGGCTTGTCACCCTTACTTGCTACCTTCCACCTCTGTCTCAATGATCTAAGCTCTCTCCTCAACCTACTAATCTCCTTCTGGCACCTGCTTGGTTGCTGTGTAGGCTTTGCTTTCTTCAACTCAACCAAACCAAATCTGTACTTTCCAACATCGTAAATCATATCGCCCATCACTTCCAACTTTCTTTTTGATGTTCCCGAGAGTGTTCTCCAACATCATACTGATATCCTCATCAAACACATGCCGAGCCTTCTCATCTGCCATTGCTGGCCACTTGACCTTCCTCTTTTTCTCCACCTCCTCACCACCGCCATCATGCGAAGGATCTACCTGGGTACTGTGGTCTGCAACCTGACCTGGGTAATCTCTCGTCTGAACTGGAGTATGATGACTCTCTCAAGAGCGAATTGCTGTGGCTTGTGAATCAGTGGTTCAAAAGACCACATCATCTGTGCTTGGTGAAGTAATTTCATCTTCATCCACTAGGATGGAATAGCACTTCAACTTTACTTGGTGGACTCGTAAACCTTTAGTGCTGGAAAACATTCTCCCACACCAACACATTGGACACTCAGAGCCCCTTATCCTAGCTATATAGTTATGAAAGTGTTTGATGAAGAGTTGTTAGAGAAGTTTCCAGTAAGTAAACTTGAGATGCAGCTACAAGTGGAACAAATGAGGTTAGAGAGATTTAAAGTAGAGGTGGCGGAAAGGGGAAGAGATAAAGAGAGAGAAGCTGCAGAAAAACAAAGGCAATTTGAGCTAGTGATGGAGAGGTTAAGGCTCGAGAAGCAAGCTGGTTCTAGGAAATTAGTTGTACCATTTGTTGCTAGTCAGGAAGTTAAATTGGTTCCTCCATTTAATGAGGCAGAGGTTGATAAATACTTCCAGCATTTTGAGAAATTTGCTTGGAGTACACAGTGGCCGAAAGAGGGCTGGCTTGTCCTTTTACAAAGTGTAATTAAAGGTAAAGCACAAAAGGTTTATACGGCCTTAACCGGTGAACAGGCAGCTGATTACGATACTGTGAAGCAGGTTATACTTAAAGCTTATGAATTGATTCCAGAAGCTTATAGACAAAGATTTAGAAATCTGAAGAAAACTGTGAACCAGACATTTGTGGAATTTGTCTATGACAAATCTATGTGTTTTGAGTGATGGTGTACATCTAAAAATGTGAATGGAGGTTATGCCAACTTGAAAGAGTTGGTTTTAATTGAGGAATTTAAAAGGTGTATTCCTAATGACATAAAGGCATATTTGGATGAGAAGGACACTGCCACGTTGCAAGAGTCTGCTAAATTAGCAGATGAATTTGCTCAAACCCACAAGGGTATGTTTACTCCTAGTAAAACTTTCCAGAAGAGTAGTATGGTTAGTCAGGGTAAACCAGAAATTAAATTGTTAGCTAGTGATAAAGGTAAGGATGAAGGGAAGCAAGTGAAGGAAAAGCATTTTGGTCCTATTTGTCACTATTGTGGGAAATCTGGTCATGTTATGGCTAACTGTTTCCATCTGAAGAAGAAGGAAAAGGAGGCAGTTCCAGATGCCTGTGCACAACACTTTAAAACAGCCATAAACCCGCAGGGTTCGGGACATTCAAAGGAAGCTGTCAAGGTCTGACCGAGTTAGGAAGGGATTCGATCATTTTATGTCAGAGGGATTTGTTTCCGTGAATGAAGGGTCCACCGAGTACCAGTAAAAATTCTTCAGGATACTGGGGCTTCTTAGTCACTTATGTCAGTCAGTGTTCTAGAATTTAGTGATGAGACTGACACTGGTGAGGTAAATTTTATATGAGGTACTGGGGCCAACCTTATGTCTGTACCTCTGCACAAAGTAGTTTTAAAGTCAGTGTTAAAATCGGACAATGACCCAGTTTACCGGTGGATGGTGTTTGTTTATTATTAGGGAATGACCTAGCAGGTGGAAAAGTTGTTCCTGTAGTGCAGCTGACAACTAAGCCTATCACTGATGATCCAAAGATGGAGTCTAACATGTACCCCTTCTGTGCAGCATGGGTCTCACGTGCAGCATGACAGCTCAAATCAGGATTCATATTTTGATTTGTCAGGAACTTTTCACCTTCATTGTTTGATCAAGATCCTTGTAGCAAGTCTGACTATAAAGACTTGTCTCTGTCTAGGAAGGAGATTATAGCGGAGCAGAGCAGAGACACTAAGATTGCCACCTTAAGAGGAAATGCTCTCCCAGATAATGAGATTGAGAAGATGCCAGTAGGGTATTATTTCAAGACTGCAGTGTTAATGAGGAGGTGGAGACCACCTGAGATTCCTGCAAGTGAGGATTGGGCAGTTGTTCACCAGGTAGTAGTTCCTAAAGTCTTTAAGAATGAGATTTTAACTTTGGCTCATAGTATGCCATTGGGTGGCCATTTTGGTGTGAAGAAAACCATGACCAAGGTTTTTAAACACTTCTACTGGCCTGGGTTGAGGAAAGATGTGGCGACATTTTGCTGAACTTGTCACACTTATCAGGTTGTGGAAAAACCTAATCAAGTCACCCCAGTGGCCCCATTGCAACCTACTCCTGCATATGGTGAATAATTCTCTAAAGTTATTGTAGATTGTGTTGGCCCATTGCCAAAAACTAAAGCTGGCCATCAATATTTGCTGACCATCATGCATACAGCATCTAGGTTTCCAGAAGCAATACCTCTCAGGAATATAAAAGCTAAAACTGCGTCGAAGGCTCTCATAAAGTTCTTTACTTTATTTGGGTTGCCTACAGAAATCCAGTCTGATCAAGGAAGTAATTTTATGTCTGGATTATTCCAGCAGGTAGTTTATAAACTGGGAGCCAAACAGATTACATCGTCTGTATACCATCCAGAATCACAAGGGGCCTTAAAACCATGATTAGGATGTTTTGCATTGAAAATGAGAAAGATAGGGATGAGGGAGGTCATTTGTTTTTGTTTGTAGTAAGGGAGTCAGTGCAGGAGTCCCTAGGCTTTAGCCCCTTGAACTTGTGTTTGGGCACAGGGTCTGAGGACCTTTAGCATTGTTAAAAGAACAGTGGGCTAACAAAGGACTACATACTAATTTGCTGGATTATGTCTTAAAATTTAAGGAAAGATTGGAAAAAGCTTGCAGCTTAGCAAGGGAAAATTTAAAATCTGCTCAGGAAAGAATGAAAACTTGGTATGACAAGGAAGCTAGAATGAGGACATTCAAGCTGGGAGATAAGGTGTTGTTTCTTTTCCCTGTGCAAATGAACCCTTTGCAAGCTAAATTTCATGGTCCTTATGAGATTATATCTAAAGTTAATAATGTGGATTATGTGGTAAAAATACCAGATCGACAAAGGCCAACGCAGTTTTGTCATGTAAACATGATAAAACCATATTATGAAAAACAGTCCGCCGCTATGACTGTTGTGGTCAATAACAATGAGTCTGATCTCCCTGGGAACTTGGTAGTTGATCCATCTGAGGCTTATTTTAAACCGAACATTATTTCCACCAGACTAACAAATTCAACGATTTTGGAAAATATTGATGAGAAATTGGCTCATTTGCAGACACAGCAGCAACAGCAAATAAAGCAGATAATTATGAAATTTAGGGATTTATTTCCAGACGTTCCAAAGAAACCACGGGTAGCCTTACATGATGTAGATGTTGGAAACGCCAAACCCATAAAGCAACATCCATATTGAATGAATGAGGAAAAAATGTACACTTGCTGAACAAGAAATCAAGTATATGTTAGAAAATGATATTATTAGACCTTCTTTTTCGGATTGGAGCTCACCTTGTGTCGTGGTGCCTAAACCAGATGGTAGTATTTGGTTTGGTACCGATTACAGAAAGGTGAATGCTGTAACAAAAACCAAAGCGTATCTAGTCCCTAGAATAGATGATTGTGTGGACAAGGCTGGAAAAGCTAAGATTCTCACAAAGATCGATCTGTTTAAAAGGGTATTGGCGTGTTCCATTGACGGATAAAGGTAGAGAAATTTCTGCATTTGTAATGCCATCTGGGTTATATGAATACAATGTTCTGCCATTTGGAATGAAGAATGCTCTAGGAACCTTCCAAAGAATGATTAATTCTGTAATTCAAGGGTTAAAACATACAGATGCCTACATTGATGATTTAGTCATAGGGAATGACACTTGGAAAGCACATATCTCTGCAGTGGAAAAGCTGTTTGAAAGGCTTTCAAAAGCCAACCTGTTAACTTAGCTAAAAGTGAATTTGGCCATGCCACTGTGACCTATCTTGATCACATTGTAGGTCCGAGCTTAGTTAAGGAAAATGGTTAAAAAGACAAATCAAACTCCAATTCAACAATAAAGTTTGATTTTATAAGAGTATGATCTCTTAATATCTCACATTAAAGGCAAAGATAATGTAATTGCCGACTGTCTGTCCAGATGTTGAACTTGCAAAGTAATTTTTTTTAAAAATGGAATGGAATTTTGATATTTGTATACACTCCTGCCGTATGTTATATTAGTTCGTAGGGTGCTGTATGATAACTGTATGTGTATTGTGCATTTTGTAAACTTTATACATTTGTATATTTTATAAATTGTAATTAAAATAGATCAAAATTGTCTTTTCTTGTGGGGAGGTGTTACCTGTCCCGTGAGTATCTCGTGACTGTCTTGTGATATTGGCATGATGTAATTGTCTCTTGATAGTGGGGTGATGTGATGGCACGTGATGGCATGTTTCAACCAGTAGAAAAGGGGAGACCGCAGTTTGTTGCACAGTTCATTTTATTAGGGAGTCGCAGCCGGTTTTGTTGCACAGTGGGTTTTTTAAAGTCAAAAGAGGGAGTGAAGGATTGCCAGCTTCGTACGAACCCAAAGAATTGGGTAAAAATCAGTGGCATTCTGTGTATTTTTAAAGTGACTGACATTTGGTAAAATCCATACGTGGATTGTGACACACACTTTTGGTTAACCCCTGCATGGTCTCGGGTGTTGTGTGGTGACCATCTCCAGCGAAAGGTCAGTTATTTTGAGAAATCTTAATCTTCATGACCTCTGAAAAAGGCATTTCTCGGCTGGGATCTGCGTCAACAGTTTAGTCTTTTCTTCAAGAATCGTTTCATTGCTGCTTCGGGAAGTCTCTCCTCTCACTTACTTTATGAATAATATGGACTTCTTAAACCTACCACTTTAAGACTGTGCTTAAGTAAGATCTGTTAAGAATTGTCTCTAAAGTTCGACTGTTTAATAACTATAAACGCATAACACTGTTAACTTCCGTTTAAGTTAGTCGTTTGTTTACTTTTCTATTTTTTTGAGTGGAGGTTAATAAATTTCATTGTTTATTTATAAAAACCCGACTCAATTTCATATCTATTGCTGCTGATATGTAATAACACTATTTCTTGTTCTGGTGTTTCTATAACCAATTGTCTCACTTTAAGGACTCTTTATCTTGTTATTTCATGCTCGTTATTTATTGCTATTTATTTATATTCGCATTTGCACAGTTCATTGTTCATTGATCCTGTTTACCATTACTGTTCTATAGGTTTACTAAGTATGCTCACATAAAAGAATCTGAGGGTTGTATGTGGTGACATGCATGTACTCTGATAATAAATTTTACTTTGAAAATAGACTGGTGTTTAATAGTGTGGATCTGTGATAAATAAACCAGTTCTATTTCAGATCCTGTGTCTCAGGTGCTTACTATCTGTCACATGCCCATTGTACTGTAGAGAGGCCACTCAGTCCAGCTGGTCCCTGC